>NW_026262747.1:352875-518381 GCF_021869535.1 Mytilus californianus
CATTCAATTCTTAAATTGAACGGTACAGAACTATGACGAAAAAAACATAAAACAAACGTACAGAAAAAATATCGATGAACAGTACACAATGTCTGGCATCAACCTTAGGTTGGTTATACCCGTTTATATTCAAGTTACGATCTACGACCAGCTTGCATAGTAAATATCATCAATATTGAAGTCATTTTAAGACTATTTTCAGTTGTTGCATGTCGAATTATCATATAAAACAATAATGAAAATTCATCGCACCTCCAAAAATTCCACATCAGAAATGATTGCACTAACAGTGATAATTCATCGCATCCAGTTAACAATATTATGGATTCAGCTGCTTTAATTACACTTTTTTGGACTTTAATCTTGTTATTATACATTATAAAGTTGTATTCTAATTAAATTGTGTTAAAATATACATTCAAATCAATTATTTCGTATTTTCAAAAAGTAAACAAACGCAGTTTTTCCCGTCATCCTTTATTCTACAATAGACATACTCTCATACGACAATGAAAATGAACAAACTGGATTCGCACTTTATATACACTGATAAAGTAATTGCTTTAATTTGCGTAGCTTTAATAATTAAACACCTATTACCGTCTACGTTTAGGGTAGGGTGAGGGCAAGTGGTTAGGTTTAGGGTAAGATTTTGGGTTAGGATAAGGGTTGGGGTTATATGAAATCTAGCAATCTTTAAGTATTTGGAAAGTATTCATATATGCAAAATACACTTTAATATCAATATTCCATATATATACATAATTAATAATCATCAATTCATTTTTTCCAATTTCTGGAGGAGCTGGACCATCTCCAGTTTGGATTGAATCCCTTCTTCTTTTTTTGCCTCGCTCTGCAAGTCTTTAATGTTTTAACTAAATTTTTGACAGTTTAGTTCCCAAAATCGTTCGTCTGATCTTTAATCGAGGATAATGAATGAAGCAGAACAACTTAAATCATCAGTTAAGGATATACGTTTATAAACGTTTATTACAATTATGGATATCAGTCTGCATATATCATCGCATTTTATAGGGCGACTTGATTGATCTAACATATTTGACCTTTGTAAAAAAACACTGCAAATGCAGAGCGTACAGCTTAAACACAACGATAGTATTATCAATGACGATGAAAATTGCAAAACCTATCATTTGAAAACAATGAGAATGAGAACGTCACAATAACTGTCAAAATTATTGAAAGGTTAAACGATATACAATATTCTAGTTTACATCAGGATGTCGTCATATCTTATTCGAAATGCGACACAGATCATATTTGTTCATTTACAAAAAACTGTTTACTCTAACTCAACCATGTTCGTGTAATTAGATGAACACTTTCCACACATAAATAAAATTAATTATCTTTTTTTTTTCAGTTGACAAGTGTATACATAAAATTTGACCAAGCTCAACTTAAGTATTACAATCTATTATTGTGATATGTTATTTCTTTCAGTGCAAATGATATATCAAAACCAATGTCATCTCATTCCCACGCCGAGTCCAGTCCTGGCGCTATATTGAGAGTGGTCCTGAAATATCTGCTATTTAAATACACTTCTTTATAAAAACCTTGACACTGCAGTTGGTGAGATATGTGTTGGATCAACGAAATATGAATTGCCAGTCTATATAAATGGGAAATATAAAAGTAACCATGTATAAGTTTGAATATATTTACCAAATATTATATAATCAATGATGAATATATTTAGGTTGATGCCATGGTAGAAAGAGTAACAGACAGAAGAGACCATTAAAATTCGTCAAATATATGTAAATGACAACACAGCTGAAGTTAAAATCAGTTTGTAGAGAAGCTTAGCAGATAATAGTATTAAAGTAGGAAAACCTGTCAAAGCTACATTCCTAAAATTGAATCTACTCAAAGGAGAAATTAGTCTACAAACTATACCGCAAAGCACTCGTGAGGTACATGTTTTATAATTTTACATGCAATCTTAAACTTGAAAAACATATCAACTGTGTTCAATATTAGTACAAGTCAACATGTGCTCTGTTTCTATATATTTTAAAAGGACTGAAAACAATAACAATCTAAAATTTCCAATTTATAATTACATAGTTAATGAGTGTGTGCATCTTCTTTGCCAAAAAATCACCAGGGCAGATGAGCACGTCCAACCCTATTATTTCCCAATACTAGCAACTTAGTTCCAAAATGTTAAAATAAAATTATAATACTATAATTCAGATATAATTTTTTTTTTTGAATCATTAATTTACCTGCAAAACAATAGGTCGCGCAAATAAAGATACTAGTCATAGAGATTTTGAAATCAATATTAATGTGCAACATTAACTGAAACACATATTTGCTTGTGTCCATTTTCCAAGTCATTGCATTAACATTCACATCAACACGTCTGAAATTACAACACATCTTATGTTGACTTTTCTGTAGAAACATGTGAAATTACAAGATGTCAAATAAAACAGCTTGCCAAGAGGCATTAGTTTAATAAAATCTAATAGTAATCGTTATATTTTGTATCAGGACAGCACGATGTCATAGAAGATGGTTTCTACAAAGAGGAAGATGAATGTATTATTGTCTAAAAGCATGCAGGAGATTTGTTCACAGACTGCAAGTTCCCTCTAGCAGCTATGATTGATATAGTTTGAGACGATTAAGAAATTAAAGCTGACATTGAGGGAATGATTCCTTTTACTGGTAACATTGTTGTATCTGGAATCAATACAGTTTCATCAGTAACCATTGACTTGTAACTTTATTGTAAAAATGATTTCAATTTTTTTTAGACAGAATTGAAATTTCAAACAATAGTCTGCAAGATATGTTGCAGTTACTAAACAGCAGACTATACTTTTTTGTCAGGATGAATGAAATATCTTTATTGGCAAATTACTATATTCAAATGTAGCTTCACTTTAAATTAGCATTAACCACAACTAATTTTCAATATCATCTTATTTATCACAAACCAATTTAACACATTCATAATTATTAGTCAAGATAAAACTTTGAAATTTGGATATTTTTATCAAAGTTTGTTGCATTCATTTTTGTTTTCAATCAAATTAAATTTCTATGCCAACTTGAGTGCATACATAGTTTTTAAATATTAAGTGCACACAATCTTCAAATTGTTGGTTCAAATATTCTCTGAAAAGTTGAGTACTATCATCTGTCTTGCATATTGGTTATCTCAGTCAGTTTGGATGCAGTCATTTTTTAATATTAATGCCAAGTTGGATTTATATAATATAACTACTGAATACATTCATATTTTTTCCAACTGATATTCTTTGCCAAAGAAAGGGTATGAATGTAAATTATATTAATTATTGTACAGTTTGTTGAAAGTAGCTGTTGAAAATTGAGTCCCAATCGTCAAAATTTGGCATCTTATCTATATTTCCATGTTTTGCTAATTATGTATGTTATGAAGCTATGATGAACAATTATAATGTTCCAAAGACATAGTTGTGTATTTATGTCAAAAGCCTAAAATTTAACATGAAATGCTTACATTCATACTCACGAAGTTAAGTTATACATGTATGTCAAATATACACTAGTAGCACGATTTCAGTCTGAAACGGTCATTTTGGTCTGATCATATCTTAATCGACTGGATTTACCGCTAGAGAAAAACGTCAAGACTTTTAAGAACTTTAAGACGCCGTTCCGATCGATAGTCTGATCAGGTAAATCAGTCCGTTAAGGCATGTCAAGATAAACAAGACTGAATCTTCTAGCAAGCTGTTAAGATCCGTTACGACGGTGTCAGACCAAAACAGACCATGGATACAAAATTACGTTAAGAGGTTGTCAGACCGTGTTCAGTCGTGTTCAGATTTTAATAATTTGGACACAAAACGGGTGAAACTTTCCCAGTGTGTATCAGGGGTTGCTCCCCTTTTAAGAATAAAATAAAAATTAGAAAGAAGACGGTTTATGTTAACTGAAAGTCTACCATGTCCACTTAATTAAATAAAAAAATAATCAATTTTAGTTCTTACTTTTTCCTTTTTAATTATTTAACATTTTTGATATTAAAAAAAAATAAGTATTTTGGCTCAAAGTCATACTGCTGCACAAACCGCTGCGAATTGAGTCAAAAATCAACAAATTGCCGAACTAATATTTGTTTATTGAATATAAGCATCTGAAACTTTATATTTAATGGTTTACAAGTGATTGCAAATAAATGTTTATGCAATTACACACTGGTGCCGTGGTGAAAAATTTGTCAACTTGACGCAACAGATCATTTGTATACCCTTAAAAAATTACGGATGTCAGGATGAACACTTCAAGTGAAAACGTGATCTAAATATGTTTAATTAAATTTTGCCTACTTGATGTAACTTTTTAAAAAAAATATTGTAAATGAATATGCATTATCATTTAACTTTTTATGTTTCCTTTATAAATTTCATTTGAGTTATTGTAAATTTGAGGCAGGGAAAACTATTGAACGACAATTGCCAATCTTGCACAGTGCAATGAGAAACCAAAGTCAGATTTATCTCCTCATCAATCCAGATGGCGCATAGCTTAATGCGGTCCTTATCAGCTTCCTGCTGATAACCCAAAGCATTTGTTTACAGTAATCTATAGCAAGTCTACACACATATAATATTTATTTCATAAACAATTACCCACTATTTGCTGGTGTACACATAATTATCAAGTTATTTTGTAAGCAGTTTTTTATTTTCTTCACAATGTCTAATTATGGATCATGGAGTCTCCCCCAATTAAAAGAAGAATTAAGAAAGAGGAAAGCAAGGATTTCTGGACGTAAACATGAATTGATAGAAAGGTGATTATCAGATTTTATCCTTTGATTTTTTTTGATAAATAGAAATATTATCAGGTTTAATCTTTGAATTATTATTTTGTAAATAGAAGTATCTACTCTTTTATATTTAATTAGATATTTATAATTTTTTTCATTTCTTATTTAAATTTACATTAAATCTTTTGAATACTAAACTCTCATCTAAATTCTTAACCTTTAAAATCATGATATGAGATACAATAAAGTCTGACAGTAAAAAATATTTCCTAATGAATATATAGTTGAAAATTTCTGAACTAAAATTTTAAATGTTTTTGTTTAGGCTTGAGGCATACGATAGAAACAAAGATTTTGGAAATCAGGATGAAGTTGGGGAGGAGTACACAATGACACTTCCAGATTCTATCCTTTACAAAGATTTTAATAGTGGAACTGAATTTGTTGACTTTAAAATGGAAACTATAGAAGTGTATCTAAAACCAATGGATAAGGTTCTAGATTCGGATGCCAAAAATTTGTACAAGGAAAAGTTTTTAAAATATATTCGTCTTGCCAAATTTGATAATACATTCTTTGTTAAATCTGAATGCCGAGCTCAAATGAAAAGGACAGTGTCCTACAAAATAGATGTTGCCATAAATGAAAATGGGAGTGTAGATGAGTGCCAATGTGAATGTGCAGTGGGAATGGGACCTACTGCACACTGCAAGCATGTATGCTGCCTTCTTTTAGCACTGCATAATTTTTCATGCAACGGTGAAATTGTATCTGAGGAAACATGCACACAGAGGCTACAGACATTCCACCATAGTAAACCGTATAAAGGCTCACCGATAAAAGCAAACAGTCTACCCCTGGCAAACAAAAAGGGAAGTGAAGTTCAGTTTGATCCACGGCCAGCAAAATACAGAAATTGTGCTAATTATAATGATTACTTTCGAAATGTTTGTTTAAACCACAGAGGTGTTTCCAAATTTCCAATTTCCCAACTGTATCCTCCTGCAAATGTGTATGCTGTAGCATCAGATCATGACTATCTTGAAGGACATCCAGAAGATAGATGGTTAAAAGATGCTAATATTTCACACATATCAGAAGATAGAGAAAAATATATTGAATCTTCAACAACAGGTCAATCTAAAAATAAGATTTGGAAACAGGAGAGATGTAAAAGACTTACAGCTTCAAATTTCGGACGTATTTGTAAAGCAACAAATAGAACTAATTTCAATAATTTAGCTGATTCATTGACAGTTATGAAGGACATTAAAACTTCTGCTATATTGCATGGTAGAAAATATGAATCAATTGCACTGGCAAAATATGAATCTGAATGTGGCCGTGGAACCAGTCAGTGTGGTATTTTTGTCAGTTCAAGCCATCCATATATTGGGGCATCGCCAGATGCAGTCATAGATGACCAAACCCTTCTTGAAATTAAATGTCCATTTGTAGTAAGAAATCAGATGATTACAACCAAAACAGTGCCATTCTTAAAGGAAAAAGATGGACTTTTAATACTAGACAACAACCATGATTATTTTTACCAAATACAGGGACAATTATTCTGTACGAATGCTAAAAAATGCATCTTGGTTATATATACATTTTGTGACTTTAAAAGTGTTTGTATTGAACGTGATGATTTCTTTATTGACAACATGGTGAAGAAATTAAAAGAATTCTATGAAAATTATTTCAAAAGTGCTGTTCTACAAAGGCTTTTTTACAAGGAATATAACAAATACACATTTGATTGATATATATATGTATGTTAAGTATGATACAATAATGATATTTCACTATTTAGTACTTTGTTTATCATGTTTATACAAGTTGGTTAGAATGTTCTTGAAGTTAACATATTCATGCTGTTTCTGGGATGATGCAAGTTTTGAAATTACACAACATAAAACATACAAATGTGATCTCACTGGCTAGTTTAGTTTCAGTAATGTTCAACGGTGCTTTTAGAATTTTATAAGTTTTTGCCAGCCCTATTATTCTTTCAATATGAACCCTTTTGCTTGAAATAGCACGGTCTTTCAAAACTGTTTTGCCAGTCATTCTGTTCTTTTTTCGAAAAAAAAGTTGGAATATTAATTGATACATCATATGGTGCAAATAAATCTTGTACATTAAATCCTTTGTCTGCCATTATCGAGTCACCTTTATCACATACTGAGGACAAATTACTTCTTTCACATATTTGCCTATCACTTGTTGAACCACCGTATGCTGGAGAAACATAATTTATCAAACCACCAGGAGTTGCACCAACCAATAGTTTGATAGTATTCCTGTTTTTATAAGTTGAAAATGTGGACTGCTGAGCTATTGGTGACTTTGGCTTCATCACTGGGCATTCAGTCCCATCAATTATTATTCTAGTTGATGGAAATTTTATTTTAAAATCACGCGGACTGAAAAATCGAACAATGTCTCGGTCAGGGAATGTTTTTACTTCCCGCCACTGTCTTGACATGAAATTAACCCAGGTTACCCAAATGTTGACAACTGCTGTTTCAGAAATATTAAAAAGACGACTGAGTTCAAAATTAGTTTTGTGCTGCCGAAGTTTAATCAGTCTTAAAAAAAACTGGTTTTCAACTGAAAGCTGATCACTTCTATAATATAAATAACTGAGTTTATAAGCAGCATTTCCTAAAGTTGCAAGGACAAATGTAAAATCTTCATATGTCTGCAGTCCTGTATAAAACATAATCCCAGGCGAGTCAAACATAAACTTTTCAACACAAAGTGATGGCCATGTCAAAGTTTGTGTAAGTGAAGAGTCAGTAGATGGAGCATTCATACTTTCATTGGGTACAGTCATTTCTGCATCTACACATGGTTCGGCTGTGTAATAAATTTCATTTCCAACATTAGCATCATCACATGGAAAATTTGCCTGCATGTCCTCACTGCTTTCAGAACTATCAGAGTCAACATTGACTTTTGCCTCACTTCGTTTGGCCTGTCGTACTGATCTGTCATTAGAAGTAGAAGTACTGATCCATGGGAAGACACTTGGAAAAGCATCACTTTTCAATCTTTTTACAAGTGAAACAGTACCTGAAAACAACAGTTTCATATTAAACAAATAAAAAATTCAATTCTTTTTTATAATTTTATAATTTCAGTTAGACATGAATGGATATTTTTGATTTTCTATTCAATTTTATTAAAAAAAAAGGGGAGGGGTCTTGTAAAGAACATTATTCACATATATCATTTTTATTTCTATCCCAAGGATAATTAAAATTAATGTTTTAAGATCATTAAATATGCATGACTTTTTGTATAAATATATTTTTTTACATGTTTTAACAAAAATTCTTTTGACTATTAATGATCTGTTTACATATTTTTGATAAGAAATTTTACCCTGCAATATAATAATAATGTACAAAGAACTCATGCATGTTAAAAATCTTAACTAAGAAATATAACATCAGCATGTTATAAACAAGATAATCTAGATATACATAGATAAATATTACTTACCACATGTGGTCTCTGACTTGTAATCTGATGGAAGAAAATGAAGTTTACACACAACACTTGTTTTTGATGGTTTCCAAAGTCTATATCTATTTCCATCCATGTTTCTTTTGATTGCTTTGATCCATTTCTTCTTTATTTTTTCATTTTTTGGAAAAACATGACCTCCTCTATTGGAACAATTTGGAACACAACAGCAAGTTGATGGCATTGTTTATATCTATATCTAATTTTCTAATAATTTGTTTATCAGTAGAGAATCTCTAGGACCGTATTATAGTGTGCTGCCACCTGGAATTCTTATCAGGGGTAATAACTGACTTTGGTTTCTCATTCGGAAGAATCTTGAATTACTGTACGTTGTTTAAGGTGGCCTCGGAGGAGTCTCGATTGAGGCACGCTATCGTTGGCGCCATTTTTGTTGCTGAAGTCGAACAATCTATGTGGACAACCTGACAACTGAGGTGAATTACATCGGAAATAGAATAAACCCGTAAGTAATACAGATTTTTCTAAAGGAAACGATGTTTTATTGCCACGGGTCTTATTATATCATTCTTAAATACGAAAAGGTATTTGCTCTAGATATATTGCAATTTGCAGAGCTAGAAGCTTCTTTCAGTTTCCGCACTCCATCATAATATTGATGACTAGGCAGTGAATTTCGTGCTAATAAATGTTTGAAACATCACCACCTCCGTCTGACTCAAACATTTCTTGTATTCACACAACATCATCTCATTTCTGAACTTTCTAAAAGAATATGAAATATTCACTGACTTCGCTTCGAATTATCAACTGTATTCTACATAGACGCCTTGTTGACACTAAAGAAGAAGAAGAAGTAATGTCAACTGTCATTGATATTTTTTTTTACAATATTTGAATATGTAGCTTTTTGAAGGTACAAATGTAATTCAGACCACGAGCAATCCTCAATCATAGAAGCATGGCAAGGCAAGGAAATGTTGTCATACATATATATAAATAAATAATTTGAAAAATAATTAAAAGATATAGACTCGTATTTCAATCTTCATGTACTTTGAAAATTTTATTCTTAAAAAGTATTAACGCAGTCCTTCAATTTTTCCTGAAGTCTCTGGTGGAGCTTCACTTTTCCCTGTTTGGCTGTCAGGGGTCTCTATAATTCTGAAGTTCCGTGACAACTGATGCATTGTTCTTCTATCTCATTTTGATATACTTTTTTCTCCCCTTTATATTTCATTTGCATATGAGCATGAGGCAGACATTCTCTGTATAGTAGCTTTGCTTACCAGACTATATTCTCTATTTCTATTTGTAAATATATATATAGTTAAGGGCATTTACTCGAGTGACCGTCAGTTGCTGAATTCCGACTCGAAAAACTTTGACACGTAAACTATTTCTTTTGACTGGGAGGAAATTATTTTCTTACCCTTGCCATGAATCTTTATACAGACTGATTTACCCGAACTTGCATGTGCATGATTAAAAGCAGTATCTTACATGATCTAAGAAGCATAAAAAAACATTAAAATGTGCTTGCCTAAATCAAAAATTTCTTTTTTGGAGAGCTGTAAATTATGATCATATATAAAAATTGTTGTTGTTTTTAAGAAAGGAAAAAATAGGGTGTTGATATTGATTTTTCTATAGATAATTTTGATTAATCACTTCTAGTAATATTAATCTCACAAATGGAAAGGTTTCATAGCAGATACATGTACTTTAAAATACTTAGCTAGCACTTATATGGTTTCAATTTAAAACTATTTTATTCATCTTAGCTTTTTTGTACATGTAATATCCGTTCGGTGACACTGATAGGTGATTTATAGATATCAGTAATAATAATTATAACAACTATCGTCCAAATCACACACATCTTCAAATAGACTGTCCTTATGCAAATTAAAATGTAAGCTTAGCACCATCAGTTGAGAAAACATTGTTGATATATATGTACATGAATTGATAATTTAGTAGCAAGATTTTCGCAGATATAAGTTTGAAGTGGGTGCAGGTGTATATATGTATGTATCACCTTGACCTAAGGTTAGGGGAATGGCTGGGATCCTGCTTACATGTTTAACCCTGCCACATTCTGTATGTATGTGCCTGTCCCAAGTCAGGAGCCTGTAATTCAGTGGTTGTCGTTTGTTGCTGTGTTACATATTTGTTTTTCGTTAATTTTTTTGTACATAAATTAGGCCGTTAGTTTTCTCCTTGTACAAAGGATTGCACTAATACACAACAGCAATTCATACCTGTAGTTTCAACAAAGAAAAAAAGGTGTATAGCTTGCTACATGGTATATATGCTCATTGTTGAAGGCTGTTCACCTATATTTGCTAACTGCAACGATATTTGATTTCTGGTGGAGATTGTATCAATGGTAATCATACATGTACCACATCTTTAATATAAATTAGCTGGACATTTAGTTATTGAAGATGAGAGACATACATTGTCATTGTAAGACCTAAAATTATGATTTATTTGGAGTCCGATAATACAGGACTACTGGAGATAGATGTAGGGTTGTCATTAAGGAAACTAATTGCCATGGCCATAGTCAGAGTAATTTACATGTTTTTGTAACTATAGAAAGATAAACAAAAGGTGTATACATATATATTCTAGTTTGCTCATGGTTGTATGCTGTTCACCTATACTTGATTACTTCTACATCCTTTGGTCTGTGTTGGCATTGTCATATTGTAAATCATACCATATCTTCTTACTATTAATTTAAACACACTGATAAAATTAAATAGCTGGCATGGACTCCTGGGTCATACTTCTTCAGAATCATGGGGAGAAGTGACTTCTTTTTTTGAAACTGATAGGGAGAAGTGGTGAGATTTGAAAGAGAAGTGCTCCTTCGCTTGCTGCGCTACAATGTTTGGGTTTTACTATAGTATAAAGGGTCATATGTCAATAATGTTCTTTTTATATTGTTCAATTCATATCTGAGTATACAATTTAAGTAACAGTTCAAATCCAAAGTTGTTTAAAGTTAAAATTCTTGTATGAAAGCTACCAACTAAATGTCTAGCACTAAAAAGATTTTTTTTTTTATGTCAAAAAGGTAAAGAAATTATAATTTATCAATTATAATTCAATTAAAGAACTATTTTAAGGTTGAATATCATGTTTATGGATTTCCATCATAGCTGGTCTGTTTCCGATCGGTAGTTAGTAAACAGTCAGTGAGGGACTAAGAAAATTTACAAAAATAAACGATGTTTGACAAGGTATTTGGAAAGGAATCTGACGTTTCTAATGCAATAAATGGATTAAACATTTACTGGCGGCAACTTTTATCACGTTCAAATGAAGTAACAAACTTATTTTGCCGCCAAAAGTTAGATTGATGTATGCTCTCGAGTAACAAGTACAGGAAGTGCATGAAGTGATAAAAAGTTGTCTTTTTATTAAATAACCTGCTACACACTGTATTTAAGTCAAAGCTTTAACATCTTTTCTTAACATGCTTAACAAAATGAATCGTTTATGTCTGAATTTCTTTAATACTCAATAAAAAATTGATGTTTCATCGACTTGGTAAAAATTGAAAATGTCTGATGACAAAAGCGACTGAAAACGAGTATGGTGAACAACAGTTTGACTAGATTTCGCTTTTGACGGTTGGGCAAAGCAAAGTGACAGAGGGGAAAGCGACTTTATTGCCCTAGTCGCCTGCTAGCCTGAGCCCTGAATTGGACATTGTGTTATTTTAGAATCGGACATATGACCGTAAAATTTATTTCTAGTCAATTAGCACAAATCTACTGGAAGTCTAATTATGCATGGCAGTCATTTAAGACAATATTGTATTTTATCTTTAACTGGCCACATTCCTAGCTTAGACAATCAAAATAAATTTGCATTTCCCCCTCCTTACCCAATCAATAATTTTGGGCCTTCCATCTTTTGAGGACATTGTATAGGGCACTATAAAAATTA
The DNA here is from genome assembly GCF_021869535.1 of Mytilus californianus. Lineage (NCBI taxonomy): Eukaryota > Metazoa > Mollusca > Bivalvia > Mytilida > Mytilidae > Mytilus > Mytilus californianus. Next base: position 365,138 of record NW_026262747.1, read on the forward strand.
AGCCATATTGTAAACTTGGATATGTATGATGGCTCGTTTCGAAGCTGAGACATTTTCACATATGTGGTTAAATTTTCGGGGTACGAAGTGTGATTCATTTTTCCGTAAATTAGCATACCCCGAAAATCTTTTCGTGATGCGGCTCTTCATGGTAAAAAGTCCTTTTTTTTACACAATAATTTCTTTGAAAATTTAATACTTTGAATACATATAATAACTCCATAGTTTTTACACATTTATTCTATGGTCCTATACTTTCCAGATCAACACAAATGGTTAAGCTCAGTCACTTGTTAAAAATAGAAACATGTCCAATATCACTACACAGAGAGTTTTGGTTACACACAAATTTTGTGTTCCTCAATTGGATGGCGCATTAGGGATATTGACCCAATTGAATTGTTTTATATTTTTCATGTCGGGGCCTTTTATCATGTTTATAGCCAACCACACGGTATGGGTTTTTCTCATTGTTGCAGGCTTTATGGTTGCCCATATTTGCCTACATCCACGTCATTTGAAATTTGGTGGGTAGTACATGTAGATGTATCAAGGACAATGTATGTCAATAAGAACCATTATCTGTTTAGGTACATTTAAGAATTCTCATGGGATTTATAGAATACTGTAGACATTTTTTGGAAAGTTTGCTATAGCAACACTTTCCTAAGCCATCGGCCTCAAACCAGAAGTGGACAGACTATCGCAAATGTCCTACTCAAAGATGCTTTTGAAATTTTGAGTCCTATTGAAAAGATTGTAGCTTGAATAAAAAAAGGAATGAATGTTCACCAACAATTCAGATGAATTTAACTTCATTTTAAAAATGAGTATCACAAACACTACTTCACGGATTTTCCATGCGCTGAAGAGAAAATCAAAAGAAATCTACACGAGACATCGTTTAAATCATGAATATTTCATAAATGAACATTTTCCAGCGCAATTTTTACTACGTACGATATTTACAAATGTTTATTATTAAATATTAAGTAAAAGCCAGAGTGTATCGAAAGAATCCAGTATGACTGACATTACTGAAATGCAACATGTTTATATTTTGACCAAGCCGTCGGATAATTGACAAGTGATAATAGTTTGATTGAACAATTATACACAGGTGACAGAAATACTCGATAATCATATGGCTTATGTCACACGCCAAGGATGAGTAAAGGTAAATACTGGCTATGATAGAAAAGTGCATGTTTTTGTCAAAACATCGATCGGAAGGTTTTGATGCCAAACATTTGAAAACTTTTAAATTCAGCTATTTAAATACTTGCTACATGTATTTCACATTCCAATGTGGATTTAAGGACCTTCACTCATCCAGCATGCTCACAGTCACGTGGATCAAACTGACAGCAGAAAAACATTGACTCAACATGCTCAACGATAGTTCGTATCACAGCCTCCTCAATGTTACGATTTACAATTACATTTGTACACAAATCGTTATAAGGATAAGGCAGACAAGTCAGCTTCTACTTAGAATAACTCAGCGTATCAAGTCAAGTGCTGTAGCAATTATTTACAATGATTAAATAAAATCTGTCCATGTAATAGCAAAATGACTTTCTTAGTGCTTAACCATGCAGTTGCAGATCCAGAACACTTTAATTTTATTCCTGGGTCATTATGATTCATAAAGATTGACCTGTAATTAACAGTGTGTCATCTCTGAGACAATGATTACTAGTATATCAAATGAATGGCTGAAAACCAAAAATCTCAAATGTTATTGCCTCAATGCTAAATTTCACAGCATCAACTAAAATGTGTTACAGGGTTATAAGCACCTCTATGAATCTAGTGTATATAAACTTTTTATTCCTGTCGTCATACTGCTGTTGTTATGCCCCCACCGTATGAAGTTTTAGATATAGGAAGATGTGGTATGAGTGCCAATGAGACAACTCTCCATCCAAGTTTCAATTTATATAAGTAAACCATTATAGGTCAAGGTACGGCCTTCAACACGTTACCCTTTTTCTTCTGTAAGTATATGTACGTCCCTTACTTGTACGTACGTCCGTACATCCCAAAATTGGTTTCTGTTCTCTTAACTTTAGTTTGCCTAAACCAAATTGTATGAAACTTATACACAGTGCTTATTACTTCAAAACACAGGTCAAGTTGAATTTTTGTGGCGTTGATTTTACAATTCTAGAGTTATGCTCCTTTAATCTTTACAAATGGAAAAGTTGCTGGAATTTTTTGTTTACGATCTCTAACCTTAGTTTGTCTCAACCAAATGTTATGAAACTTGTACACAATGCTCATTATCACAAAACACTGATCAAATTTGAGTGGTGTCAGTTTTACTGTTCTAGAGTTATGCCCCTTTACAAATGTAAAAATTGCTGATTGTCGTTTGTTTATGTGTTACATATTTGTTTTTCATTCATTTATTGTACTTAAAATGATAAAATAGGCCGTTAGTATTCTCGTTTGAATTGTTTTACATTGTCATTTTGGGGTCTTCTATAGCTGACTATGCGGTATGGGCTTTGTTACCTATAGTTGTTTAATTTTTGTGCCATTTGGTTATTTGGGGAGAGTTGTCTCATTGGCAATCATACCACATCTTTTTTTTTATATTTTCACCAACTTGCAAGAAATTTTGGTGAACTGTTTATATCTATTGGCATGAGCTCCCTTTCGATTTTTATAAATTTCAAATTTTATGTTTCCGAGATACAGGGTTTTATTCATAAAAAAGGGGGGTTTTTCCAGTTTTCGGACAATAACTCAAAAATGCTTTCAGCAGTTCTCATAAAACTTTGGTAAATGGTTTATATCTATTGATGTAAGCTCTCTTAAGAATTTTTTAAATTTCTAATATGACATTGAGAAGTAATTGAACTTAATTCTTTGAAAATGTGATGGGCGTATCCTGTGCTCATGACGCAGCTGTTTATTAGTAATCTGACTATAAACATGACATACTCACCTTCAAACATCCTAATAAACCCTGTTCAGAACTGTCAGGAACAAGCATAACCCTTTTTTCCCCTAATGATATGTTAAATTGCAACATAAAAAAATTATATATATATATGTATAATGAATGCCTCTCTCTCTTGTCTCATTTAGGTTACTACATGTACAAAGTGATGGTTCCATTACCTTAGATGATTATGGATTTTTCTGGTTATTTTGATATATGTGGTAAGTACAATGTCCAAATAATTAAAAAGGTCAATTATTGTTAATTCTGATAACTGAATTTCTCTTATGGTTGTGGCCAGCTGTTATCAATTTCTTGCATGAAGAGATATTTCTCGTATCACACTGTACTTAGTGTGATACAAAAAAGTGATATGAAAATTTATTTGATTGGATTATTCAGCATCATGAGACAATATTACAACGTTTCCATTGGTTATTCATTAGGTCATTGATAACTTTCAAAGGTTAAGACTGTACATTTCTTCTGTGGAAACACACATATATGTGATTTCTTCACTAATATACAAAAAATTAACTGACACACTTTTCAACTGGAGATCTTCATTTTGCCTATATTTATTACTTTCTGATGTGTTCAAAAAGTTTTAAAATGCCCGATGTTCAATTTTGATATTGGAATAGGACATATATATGTCAGCATGCTGGTACAAAAAATGTATGTGCAAAAGACTAAGGCACGATTTGCGGGATTATTAATTCATCACAATGAAAGTGTTGACCATAAGCATGATAAAAGAAATAGTTTTCACAACTTGTGAGAATTGGATATGGCTTGATACCAACTCTCCTTATTGTCCCGCCTTGACGGAGTCAAAAAGCGAGACATAGGTATGCTGTTTCCGGCGATGGCGGCGCCAACAATGTATTAGTTTGTGATTAGGTCTAGTTCATGGTGAACCACTAGTGGTAGGTCAATGATATTTGGTATGCAGTTGTATTAGCATTGGCACATCTCATTACCATGGAGATTATTTGGCCCCGCCCCCTCAGTCAAGGTCTTTTGACTTTGAAACTTTGCTTAGTTTACATGTATTAGTTTGTGATTACACGTAGGTCAGTTTATGGGGAACCACTAGTGGTAGGTCAATGATATTTGGTATGCAGTTGTATAAGCATTGGCATATCTCATTTCCATGGAGATTATTTGGCCCCGTCCCTTCATTCATGGTCTATCACAAAATAAAACTACATATTATTGACCCCATGCCCTGTAAATTGTTTATTTTATACTTTTTATACAACCGTAAAAAAAATTTTGCGGTCGTATATTGGTATGACGTTGGTGTCGTCGTCCGAAGACACATTGGTTTTCGTACAATAACTTTAGTTTAAGTCAATGTATCTCTATAAAATTTTACCATAAGGTTCAATACCACAAGAGGAAGGTTGGGATTGATTTTGGGGGTTATGGTACACACAGTGAAGGTATTAGGGGCCAAAAAGAGCCAAAAATAAGCATTCTTGTAACATCCAGACAATAACTTGTGTGTTAGTGTATGGATATCTCTGACATTATACCACAAGGATCCATATCTCAAAGGGAATGCTGGGATTGATTTTGGGGGTAATTGCCTCAAAATTTTAGGAATTAGGGGCCAAAAAAGGGGCAAAAAACAAGCATTTTTCTAGTTTCATGACAATAACTTGTGTGTAAGTGTATGGATCTTTATGAAATTGTACTACAAGGTTCCATATCACAAAGGGAAAGCTGGAATTGAGTTTGCGGGTAATTGCCCAAAACGATAAGGAATAAGGGGCCAAAAATAAGCATTTTTCTAGTTTCCAGACAATAACTTGTGTTCAAGTGTATGGATCTCTCTGAAATTGTACTGCAAGGTACCATACCACAAAGGGAAGGCTGGGATTGATTTTGGGGTTATTTGCCTCAAAATTTTAGGATATAAAGGGTCAAAAAGGGACAAATAACAAGCATTTTTCTAGTTTCACGACAATAACTTGTGTGTAAGTGTATGGATCTGTATGAAATTGTACTTCAAGGTTCCATATCACAAAGGGAAAGCTGGGTTCTTGTGTAGGAATTTGGGGCCAAAATGAGCCAAAAATAAGCATTTTCTAGTTTCTAGACAATAACTTGTGTTCAAGTGTATGGATCCTCTGAAATTGTACTGCAAGGTACCATACCACAAAGGGAAGGCTGGGATTGAGTTTGGGGGTGATGAATCATAGGTTGTTTTTTTTTTCGGTCCAAAATTAAACTTAGTTTGATTTTTTTAACAAAAATTGAATTCTAGGGGTTCTTTGGTATGCTGAATCTAAACATGTTTTTAGATTTTTGATTTTGGGCCCAGTTTTCAAGTTGGTCCAAATTGGGGTCCAAAATTAAACTTTGTTTGATTTCAACAGTCTTCACGATGAACTTTTAAATCTACAGGTCCAGTGCTCAATTTTTGGAAAGTTTTAGTTATATTCTGTTGGCCTGTAGATATGATTTTTACAGGCCCGAGAGCAATTTTACAAGCCTGGGCTGCTGGGCCTGTGGTTCAGAGTGAAGACTGTTTCAACAAAAATTGAATATATTGGGTTCTTTGATATGCTGAATCTAACCATGTATTTAGATTTTTTATTTGTGGGCCACGCTATCAAATTGGTTCATATTGAGGTCAAAAGGGTCCAAAATTTAACTTTTGTTTGATTTCATCAAAAATTGAATTATTGGGGTTCTTTGATATACCAAATCTAACCATGTATTTTGATTTTTAATATTGGGTCCTGTTTTTTAAATTGGGTCTACATTAAGGTCCAAAGGGTCCAAAATTTAACTTAGTTTGATTTTAACAAAAATTGAATTCTTGGGGTTCTTTGAAATGCTAAATCTAAACAAATGTTTAGATTTTTGATTATGGGCCCAGTTTTCAAGTTGGTTGAAAATGGGGTCCAAAATTAAACTTTGTTTGATTTCAACAAAAATTAAATATATATGGGGTCCTTTGATATGCTGAATCTAACCATGTATTTTGATTTTTGGGCCCCGTTATCAAATTGGTCCACATTGAGGTCAATTGGGTCCCAAATTATACTTTGTTTGATTTCATCAAAAAGTGAATTCTTTGGATTCTTTGATATGCTGAATCTAACCATGTATTTAGATTTTGGATATTGGACCATTAAAAATTTTTAAGTTCTTAGGCCACATTCATTCTGTGTCAGAAACCTATGCTGTGTCAAATATTTAATCACAATCCAAATTCACAGCTGTATCAAGCTTGAATGTTGTGTCCATACTTGCATAACAACTGTTCAGGGTTCGACCTCTGCGGTCATATCAAGCTGCGCCCAGCGGAGCATTTTATTATAATATGTATAAATGCTTTACATTGTTATGAATCTAATATGAGAATTTGAGTCAATTGGTGAACATGAATTTGACAGCTAGTGCCCCTTAAGAGATTGTATTCCAGGCATTATTTTTATTATTCACTAATGGTTGTATTATAAACCAGATTCAAAATACCGTTGCTGCGCTTGGTAAAACAAATATTCAAACAAAAAGTAGAGGGAACCATTGGAGAGATATGTTGAACTGACTTGTCTACCTGACCATCAGGAAAACACTATATTAATATATTACTATTCTGTGTGGATTTTTGCTCATTGTTGAAACCTGTATGGTGGCCTATAGCTGATAACTTCCACATCAATTCAGTCTTTGTTGAGAAGTTTCTTATTGGCAATCATACCACATTTTATTTTTTATATTAACTACAGTCATAGAAATTAGAAAATCACAGATGGGCCATGTTCTGTAACATCAAAAATATTAAAAGGAAGACTTGATTATGATATTGTTGCCTTTGGCAATTCTTTTAATAAATACAATGTGGAATATATATTGATGATCATATGTCATGTATGTATATATATATATATATATATATCAATATAAAAATGTATATCCTAATTTATCCTTCCTCTCTCATTTAATCATACATATCAAGTTTTGTAAAATTTACAAAAAATCAATACATGAAAGTTTTGGGCACTCTATTTTAGACATTTATGAAGTTCAAAACTTGTTAACATATTAAAAAAGAAACATGAGAAATATAATGCCACAATTTTAAGTGCCATAATCATTAGACTAGCCCTACAATTTATCTTTAATGTTCATACAATTTTATCTGATATCAGTCTTTTAGGTTTTAAAGTAATATTCTTTTCTTTGTGCAATTTTTTTTATGAGCTAATATTAAGATAACTCATCCAAATTTGTTTCCAGTGATGGCACGATAAGACATTTCATTAAAAAATCCTTATGAACAAAGTATGGTTTCTCAAAATACGATGCCATGCCAAAAAAAAAAAAAACTGCTGGGTTACACAACATGCACAAACAAATCTTTTTCTAAAATGTAATTTAAAACTTCAAAATTGAACAATTTGAATTATGATATATTTTCAATTCAAAAAATCATAGAACAATCTTGCTTAAAAAAGTTACTTATAGTTAACAGAGGCAGTTGGATAGGTATTCAATATTTAATTTATATTGACCCACTAAATTATAATAAATAACATGTGATAACAGAAATGTAATTATAATAAATAACATGAGATAACAGAAATGTAATTAAAAAAAACAACATACATTTACATGATAAATGAAATCGACATTTAAAAATGTTGACAATAATGTATCAGTTTTTTTTCCATTTCTTCATCAGATGAAATATCATCAGATGGAACAGTTGATATTTCATCAGTTGGAACAGTTGATATTTCATCAGTTGGCTCTGCATCTAAGTCTTGAATGGGTGTTGCTTCATATATAGTATTATCAGTATCATGGGACTCTTGATGAATTTCTGCTATAACTGTAAAGTTGGCTCCAGCAGTTTTGTTTGCTTCAACAGGTGTATTGGCTTCAAGGTCTGTGTTGTTGGTGGTAGCAGAATCATCTTGCTGGTTGAATTCTGGTTCTCGGTCATGATCAATTGTCATCAGGTCTGTGCTTGTTTGGTCATCGAGGGGGCAAGTTGATTCACCTCTGAAATTTAAAAATTCTTATTAATATCTGAATTTAAAAATTCTTATTAATATGTTCATGTTGAATAATTTATACACCATTGTTCTCAAGTAATGGTCTAAAGTTTGATCTGTTTGAAAATGGAAATTATGATGTTTCTGTGCTATCCAAGATGGCCGCCAGCTGGGGGACTTGATTTACCATAGGATCCTATGGACATTACATAAGAATGTCTTCTTTTAGAGAACCACTGTATGGAATGAAACCAAACATGGCATGAATGCTCCTAATGAGGTGCTTACCAAGTGTTGTTACTTTGTAGGAAATCCAGCAACCAAAATGGCTGCCAATGGGGAACTTACATTTGTAGTTTAAAAAGCACCCTATGCGAAATATATACAAATGTCTTCTTCTAGATAACCTTAATTATGGAACGAAACCAAACATGGCATTTATAAATGTTCCTTATGAGGTGTTGATCAATTTTTGCTACTTTGTTGCCAATTTACTGTTCAAGATGGCCACCAGGATATTTATTTAAATACAGGGCCAATTTTAAACCAGATTTGGCCTCAATCATTATTAAGGTAACTGTTATGTCAATCTAGTCTTACATGATTTCTAAATCCAAAGTAGAATCAGGTGAGCGACACATGCTCTTGAGAGCCTCTAGTTTGTTGTTGGGGATGAGATATCGATATACAGGATATAAACCATGCCATGTCCTGCCTGCGATTAACAGCCAGATAATTTGTCACCGGTATTTTTGGCATGATATATTTGTATAAAATTACTGGCTATGCACTTTGAAAATTTCCACTCCAAATAGCGTCAAGCTTTTTTACAATGCATTTAGTTATAAATTGATTTTGATTTAAGGATGCCCTTACCTTTTTGTCTTATTGAGCATCTGACGCACTGTTTGTCCCTGTGTCACAGCTCTTTGTCTGTAATGTAAAAAGTAAAATATAATAAAAGTTGTACACATGTACCAAAATAAATACAGTAGTGCCAATAACATTAATTTCGTCAATATTCTCATTTGTTGTGTAATTGTATGCAATCCACCACTTAGGCTGACAATGGGTTACAATTAAAAATTAATAGTTGGAACTTGAAAAGCTTAAGATGTCACACTTTTTATGCCCCTGCAACTGAAAGTTAGGGGGCATATTGTTTTACCCCTGTCTGTCCGTCCGTCCGTCTAATATGAGTATATAGTTATTCCGCATAACTCCCCCTGCAGTTTGAATGCTAGGAAAGTTTTCACTTTGCTGGCTATTTGTTCATATATTGGAGATGTGCATGTGGTCAGGGTTTTGATTTTTATTAATTTTTGTTCTTTTGGAGGATACTTTGTCATTTTTGGAGTATTGCAATGCATAAGGGGTGCATTGCATTTAATTTGAGTTGAACTTTGTCATTTTTGGAGTATTCATTTGTATAAGATGTAGTCCTACAGTCATGACAGTGAACCATAAACTTATGTGCTCCAATGCTCAACTTGTGTTTTTTAAAATAAAACGAGGGCATCATTTGTGTCTCCCAGACACAATAATATCTCAGAGAAAATCTCACATTGTCTTTGTTATAATACAATTACTTCAGAGTGGAAAGGAGGTGGGGGCATCACTTTATCTTGAAATTAATTGTGTTTATGATCATTGCAATTGGTTAGCATGAAAAAAGTAGATGATAGCCAATTCATCACTAATTAAATTGAAAATTTCGGTTAGACCTGGATTCAGGAGGGGGTGGTATAAAGTGAAAAAGCTATCAGAATGATTAAGTCTTAATTGATAGTCGTTTGATGATGTGACTTTTTTGCTAGTTTCTAATGCTGACTGTCATTAAACTTAAGTGATTTCATGAAAACAATTTGTTTTACGTACTTGAGGTTACCATAGTATTGTCTGTTGACTTTCACCCTTCTGATAGCCCGGTTCAACTTTTTGTTGGTTTTTGGTGATGACCGTATCTCCGGAAACATCTCTCTAACTATTCCAATAGTCTTGTGTCTGTTTTCCGACACTTCATCTAGGGTTCTTATGGCTCTCTGCAAATGTAAATTAATTTTAATTTTATTTAACCTGAATAACAAATTTATCCAGCTTTATATAGATTATGCTGTTGGTTTTCCTGTTTGAATGGTTTAACACTAGTCATTTTGGGGCTCTTTTACAAACATGTTGTAACTTGCTCTTCGGTGTGAGCCAAGTCTCCCTGCTAAAGGCTGTACTTTGACCTATAATGGTTTACTTTTTATACATTGTGACTTGGGCCAAATAAAAAAATATGTGTGTTTCCTATTTCGCCACCTACCCTAAATTAAAGCTTAGAAATAACCTTGAAGTTTTTTCAGTGGTGTCACTTTAACTGTTCTAGAGTTATGCCCTTTATAAATAGAAAAATAGCAAAATTTTTAGTTTCCCTTCTCTATCTTAAGTTTGCCTCAAACCAAATGTTATGAAACTTATACACAATGCTTATTACCACTAAATACAGATCAAGTTTGAATTTTGGTGGCGTCACTTAAATGGTTCTAGAGTTATGCCCCTTTATAATGGAAAAATTGCAAAATTTTTAGTTTCCGTTCTTTAACTTAAGTTTTCCTCAACCAAATGTTGTGAAACTTATACATAATGCCTATTACCACAAAATACAGATCAAGTTTGAATTTTGGTGGCGTCACTCAAACCATTCTAGAGTAATGCCCCTTTATAAATGGAAAAATTGCAAAATTTTTAGTTTCCGTTCTCTAACTTAAGTTTGCCTCAACCAAATATAATGAGAATTCTACACAATGCTTATTACCATAAAACTCAGATCAAGTTCTTTTTTGGGTAGTGTCCCTTTATAACAATATAATATGCAAGCGGGGGCATCATCTGTGTATACACAATCCACATTTATTTTTCTCTTGATTGAAGATATTGACTTAATATTTGTTATAAAGTTTACACCATGACAAGTTATAAATCAAGTTAGAATTTTGTCGATTTTGTCGCAGAAAACTCGACATAGGGAAAGTGATCTGGCGGCGGCGTTAGCTAACCTTTTAAAAGCTTTATATTTTAGAAGGTGGAAGACCTGGATGCTTCATACTTTGTATATACATTGTAGATGCCTTATGTTGCGAAGTTTCCGTCAGTCACATGTCCAATGTCCTTGACCTCATTTTCATGGTTCAGTGACTTCTTGAAAAAAAAGTTAAGATTTTTTGTAACATTAAATTCTCTCTTATTATAAGTAATAGGATAACTATATTTGGTATGTGCGTACCTTACAAGATCCTCATGCCCGTCAGACAGTTTTCACTTGACCTCTACCTCATTTCATGGATCAGTGAACAAGGTTAAATTTTGGTTGTCAAGTCCATATCTCAGATACTATAAGCAATAGGTCTAGTATATTCGGTGTATGAAAGGACTTAAAGGTGTACATGTCCAACTGGCAGGTGTCATCTGACCTTGACCTCATTCTCATGGTTCAGTGGTTATAGTTAAGTTTTTGTGTTTTGGTCTGTTTTTCTTATACTGTATGCAATAGGTCAACTATATTTGGTATATGGAAATATTTTATGATCTTTATGTTGGTCGCACAGGTTTTATTCGACCTTGACCTCATTTTCACGGTTTATTGCTCAGTGTTAAGTTTTTGTGTTATGGTCTGTTTTTCTTAAACTATAAGCAATAGGTCAACTATATGTGTTGTATGGAAGAATTGTTAGCTGTACATGTCTGCTTGCATGGGTCATCTGACCTTGACCTCATTTTCATGGTTCATTGGTCAATGTTTACTTTTTTGGTTAATGTTAAGTTTATGTGACAGTTGTAATAAAGCTTTATATTTAGGACTATCAACATAATATCAATGATTAATAAAGAAGGCGAGACATTTCAGCGTGTGCACTCTTGTGTTCCAATACAATGAATTTGTAACTGGTAGTGATCTACATGTATGTATTGCCATGCAATACTCACAGAATGCTTGTTTATTTATAAATGTTGCATTATAATGATCTTAGTAAATATCAATCACACAATTCCAAATTCACTAAAAGCTGTCTTTTCTTTCAGAACTTGGGAAAAGTGAAAGGACACAAAGAAGACAACAACAGAAATTTTTTAATACCATCAGTAGTTCAATCAGGAAATCGTCATACCTGAAGCCAAATTTTTTACCAATAGAGAATAATGATGAATCCCTTAGCGAAAAACTTCAAGAACCCTTATATCCGGGTTGTCGTACAACACTGCTTGACTCCTTGTTTAGACACTTTATCAACTTTAGCGCAAACAATGGAATGTCAAAAACAGCACTAAGCATGTGCCTTAAAAATGAGAAGACAGTGTTGCCAACTCCCAACTGCCTCCCAGAATCATACAAAGATGCATATCAGCTGATCAAACCAATGATTATTGAAACAAGAAGATATGATGCATGTGTAAATGACTGCTTGCTTTTCTGTAAAACAAATGACAATGACTATTCATTAGACAGAGAGTGTATGAAATGTGGTGAGACACGATATAAAGCAGAGTCCTTAAGTGCACGCAAAACTTTCACATATATGCCTATTGGACCAAGACTTTCAGGGATTTTTGGTAGTGACAATATATGCAAGATTCTGTATTCGAGACAAGATCTATGCAATGGAAAGCTAACAGACATTGTTGACGGAAAGATATACAAATCTTGGTATAAAGATGGAGGTGTTTTTCAGAACATGGAGGAAAGTTGTACGGTTCCTTTGGCACTTTTTTGTGATGGGCTCGAATCCAAAAATTCCTAAAAGTTTTGCCAAATACAGCTAAGGTAATCTATTCCTGGGGTAGAAAAGCCTTAGTAAGTGAGTTGGGCATCTGTGTACTATGGACACATTCTTATCTTTATTTTCACTTTTGCCTGCCAAATACTCAATTTGGAACAAATTAAATTAAGTTAGCAAGTAATTTTTGCACATGGATTGGACCTATGCGGTATGGACTTTGCTTGTTCATTGTTGAAGGCCGTACAGTGACCTATAGTTGTTAATTTCTGTGTCATTTGGTCTCTTGTGGAGAGTTGTCTCATTGGCAATCATACCAGTGTTCTCCCCAGGCCCTTAAAGGACCGCGGGCCCGCGATGTATAATTTTTTACCGCGGTGGTATCGTTCTTACCGCGATGTATAATTTTTCTCCGTGGTGCTAAAATTTTCAGTTAAAAAATCGTAAATCGGTAAAGTTTTAAACGACTTGTTAAATCTTTTCCGTGCGGTGTAAAATTCCAGGTGAAATTTGACCAGTTCAAACCAGTTCAACACAGATTGTTTACACCACGTGATCGATTTACCTTATGAGGTTAACCTTGTTGATTGCATTTAATCGATGTCATTAACACTTGTAACATGATTCTTTTGTGTTTTAATTAAGAGTTCATAACTTTATGATCACAGATAACTATTTTATGGCTTCCCTCTCCACCCAAGCACTGACCTGTGACAAGTCGGTAAATACTTTGTACACAAACAGTGTCTTGACCCGATAGGTACATTGTGTGTACATCATAAAGGTGGCTAATTACGTATAATGGACAACTATACATTTCCCAATTCTTATAATATAGTATTATATGTCTCTGATTAAACCATGGACAATATTATCTTTAAGTATGACATAGTTATTGCATGATAGTCGGGTTTCAAACTGTAGTATCTGTCTGTACATATCACATGACCCAGTTAGTTCACGTAGAATATTCAAGTTTATTTACAATTAATTGCAATCTATTATATTTTATAAATAAAATGCATGACTGTACCTTAAAACTGGATATCAATATCCATAATCAATGAATAACAGAAGTAATCTAATTCTTGCAAATTTTATCCAAAAGCACATGTTAAATCTATTTATATCTACTTCCTGTCATTTAGGCGGGAAATTAGGGAGACTTAGTTGTTGACATTGAATATGGTTACTTATAGATCTATAGACCAAAGATAAATTTATAGATTTAGGAATTCCTTTTAAATGGTTCATGACAAATAAAGATTTAGATTTCAGGGCAGTATTAAGCCTGTATCTATGTTTGATTATCACCAATAGAACATTTTTGTTCACTTTTAATGATATTTTATTTTTATTGATTTTGGATTTTATAAAAGATTTAATTACTTTAAATTCGGATGAATATTTTATTATGAATCATAATTTATTTATTTTAAAAAAATATTAAAGTATACAAACTGTTTTTTGATTTACTTCTTTTTTACCAATAATTTTCTGAATCAATGTCTACATAACACAGTACCACAGTATTAAAACAAAACAAGAGACATAAAAACTACAGTAACTAGAGCTAAGCGACGCGACAAGACACAACTGATTGCATGAAATATTTCACCAAGAAGTCCACATGCGTTACCCTGGTGCTATCCAAAAATCCTGGGGAGAACACTGCATACCACATCTTTTTTTAAGTTACAGGTCAAGTTTTAATATTGGTCCAGTCTGGTGATTTTGTGCAGAGCTATGGTCCTTGGTATAATGTTTACACCATGACAAGTTATAGATCAAGTTAGAATTTTGTTCCATTACAATGAATTTTTAACAGGTAGGGGATTATGTATTGCCATGCAATACTCACTGAATGCTTGTTTGTAATGGTCTTCATCACAATTTTAAAAAATCAGACAATTATAAATATTTGTTGGATGTTTAATTTTAAAAATGCTGCCACAAGATTTCAAGTATACATGTCATGTATGTAGGTAGTTGATGTTGTAATACTGTTGTACAATTTGTGAATTTTGTTTTCAATTTGACAGTTTGATAATTACACTGCATTCTTCCGATTTTTTGTATAAAAGTAAATTTTTTGAGTATTTTTTGTACCCACATGTACAATGTATGCATGCCATGCACCACACAAAACAATAGACCCTCTGAAGTATTTGACCATTTATTTGACATTTTCAGTTTGTAACCAGTGGAGCTGCACTTTGGTGTCTACGAGGACTATTGCCCACTAAACAAGAGACAACATTAGGGAAGCTTTTTAATGTGATTGAGTTGCTGACCAGTGAATCTTATCATGAAAACGAATTGGAATACATTATTGAATCTACAAGTGAAGCTGTTTCATTGGTGGAAAGAGATTTCCCTATTGCATTACAGGTATGAGACAAACTTAATCAGAATGTGCATTTAGTTTTATCTTCACAAAAAGATAAATGTCAAAATTGGCTGTGTTAGCTTTGAAAGTACAAATGTAATATGGAGTTCAAAAAGTAAAGATAAAACTTTTTAGTTGTATAATTTAGAAATTTACATATTCAATAAAAAGATTGACAATAACAAGTTAGATTTTAATACACATTGAAGTATTCTGTAGTTAACATTCTAGTTTAAACCAGTGAGTTCTCTGACGTGTTAAAATATATGTATCACTGCTTTGCTAATTAAATAGTTTCAGTCATAAAAAAATATGAATCGTTTTCACATTAAACTGATAATAAGAACTTTGGTAAGTTTGTCTATGAGGTGACTTACTGTAACTAACATCTAAAGTTCAAATTAGGGAGATTGATGCAACTATTGATTACTTCACAACCTTCAACAATGAGAAAAACCTGTGTTGTAAGATATAAAAGGCTCCAACGCATTATTAATATCAATGAATTCAACTGATAAAGCAGGTAAATACATGATACACTGATGAGTCATATTATTAAGGATGTATGTACTAATGTGAGGTTTAGGAATTTGTGTCGGATCTTGGAACTCCTTGAATTTTTTCCCAACAATACAGGGTAAAATATTTTGCCCCATAACACCCATTTTTCTTTTCATATACAACTTAATTAGCTCTTAAAGGGAAAATTCGCGATTTTTTACTTATCATCTTATTATGTTCATAATACCATTAAAAACATATTCACCAAGTTTTATCTGGATATGAACACTAATAAAGAAGAAAATTGGGAATTAATAATTCTATTTATTCCAACTTCCTGACTTATGTGACGTAGTTTAAGTCTTTTTGCATGCCGGGAGTGAATAAATCTCATTGTAAGTCTTGTTCGTTAATCATCTAATAACGCGATTTAAAGCGCATCGACGACTTTTGGCGTAGCTATTAACCAACTAACAATTCAGAAAGAAAAGTGATCAGCCGTGCATTTTTTTAAATTAAAATTTACGATTTATATTTTAAGGATTTCTGATATGATTATAGTAATAAAAGCAAATCATACAATAGAATTTTTTTATGATTTTTTTTCGACGGATATTTTGAACAACATATATAACTGATAGTATATAGAAATTCACGTTTGTATTCTCCCCTATTACTTCAGTCGAGGATTTGTCTTACTATACAAATCCTTGCTTCAGTCTAGTACTGTGTAAATACAATGCATGTGTATTATGCTGACACCACCTGGTAAAGGCGTGGTTAAATTCACGGTAATTAAAAGATTAGCATTATGTAATTTTAATCCTTTGATCTTCACTAGAGTGGTGTTTGTCCTCAAGAGTTCACCGTTGCAGGTATGAGACAGATTTTTTTTAATTATTAAGGGAGGAATATGGTGGCAAAATACCTTAATAGCCGTTATATACATATTTTTTTAACATTTTGCATTTGCTCAGTTTTTAAATAAATAGGTGAGTATTTTGTTGTAACATCGAAATTCTGAATCACTTTTTATAAAATAATTATATAAATATTATAAATGGCCCACGAAAACGAGCGTATAAATTAAAACAGTACTATTTTAAATTATCATCGGTAACCTTGAATATTTAAATGTGCAGAGAAAATTATCAGTTACAAAAATATAGTTTTGTCGTCCAAAGCGATCTTCATTTACCTAATCAGGAATGACAACGTATTTATATAATTCTAAGCTATTTGACCAACGATGTTTAAAAAAATTAGCAGAATCAATCTAACGTCAACTTTCCTTTTTTAAATGGAGAAGAACGTCGAAATCAATTTTCACTGTGCTTCATATCTTGTACCTTTGTAAGACTTATCATTCATTCATAAACCCACTCTAAACCAGAGACATATATACGTCTGTTTAAACTGACAAGAAAACTCCTAAAGCGGACAAGCAGTATATTCTGTAAATTTCTGAGATTTAATACAAAGAAATAAAAAAGATCCCGAAATGAATTTGATCCTGGAAAATATTCACATCCTCATTCGGTCTGAAAAAAAGATACGAATTTGGTATACAGAACATGCAGAAGTGTGAATGTTATAAAACCTAATTGTTATATCAGAAACCATTATAAATATGAACATGTATACGTAAGACCTCATGGGACGTCACCTAACCACATTCAGGTAATATACAAGTAGCTCTGTTATTCCCGGAAATGTCAAGGTTAATCATAGATAGATAGACATGACCTCAGACCACCCCCCCCCCCCCCCCCCCCCCCAAATCGAGGAACAGTATATCTTACAATGTGTATATTCCTGCAAAAAATAAAAATAAAATGAGAAAAAAGAAAGAGATGAACTGTAAGTCACATCAGATTCAGATATTTATATAGTTGCTTGTCGTTAAATAGATATCTAGTGTATACATGTCTCTGCGTTAACTTATAAAAATAACAGGAAATAATAAACTTGAAATAGATTTATGATGAATACTTTGCAACTGCGACACCCCTTTTTATCACAGCGTACATGCATGCATTTAAATGACTGTCCGTTATGCGATTTAGAATGACAATCGTACGTACAATCCTATAGTTCTTGGTGAGTCCTTTTCTATCTGATATGCGACTTTTCGTATTTATATTTTCTCTTATATTACCGGTACTGTCATTTAATATCTAATGCATAAGTGCAATATTAAGAGTGGTTTAATCCCCTACAAGCTAACTAAATAAATAAATCAACCCTCTAGCTGACCAGACGTTAATACAACTACCATCAGTCTATCCGGAGTGAAGTTTCTTTATTTCTTCAAATAGGCTTTTGGGGATCATTAGTGCACGTCTAGTGGCATATATATATAACATGCATGTCGGACCAGGAAAATGTGATGATGACGAATTTCTTAAACTGTTCGAAATAATCTTATTGAAATATAAATCTGTGATTTTACTATGCCTATAGCTTCGATGAACCAAAGCAAGTTAGATATCGACCTGTATTTAAATCAGATTGGTTCTGGATGTTTCTCTCGTATATTCAATATACTTGTATGATATTAGTTCTATATTGCGACTATCCATAGTTCCGTATTAAACCTTCCATCTAGGCGTATAAACCAATGATCGACAAGTGCCGCACATTTTGATAAATCAATATTTGTATGTTTCAAAATGTCCATAATTATTGACGAGTATATACTTACATTTTCCCCAATTTACCCTTGGAAAATGTGTAAATAGATTTTTATTTCATCAAATCTTTTTTTTTTTTAATTATTTAAATTTTCATAAATATCATTCTTTACACCAAAAATGTTATTTATAAACAAGCGTATGAGTTTAGCAATGACTAGTATATCACTATCGGATACGCTATACAAAGTTGTATATTACACCTGATAGATTCAAAATGAAAGTTACATGTTATCGGCCGTGTACACTGATCAATACCCCCAGAAAAGAAGTGATGCACGAACTTGTTTTATGTAATTGTGTAATAACAGTTTTAAAGCCCGACAGGAAATCGCTTGAATACATGTACGTGTCACCTCACAATACCTCTGGGAACAATTCCTTTAGCCATTCTGGTGATCAGATAAGGAAACGTCCGAATTTATTTTAAACAATTATGAACAAACTAGATTTTCAAAAACAATTTTACACGGAACACTTATTTATAACTTTGACTTTTTAACTAATTTCAATTTCTTGTTTTAAATACTTCGTAAACAAAACAGTTTCAAAACGACAGACCATACTATTAGTACTAGTTATTTAAAAAATAATATATATAAAATTACATTTTCCGTATCAAGTTAGTTAGGAAAGGTTGCACAACCATGTCTATCATAATCTTTTTGTGACCCGGGAAACTGTTTATGCTTTCCTTGTCGGATAAAACAACCGTACGCTGGACAAGATATCGACACTCAATTACGGCTACGTTAGGTTACTGCTTGTTTTGGTCCTTTGTGGTTTATAGATATATCGTGGTCAATATTCGGGGAGGATGTCAAAATGGCCGCATGCGGAGAATTGATACTCTAAATTTAAAATCGATGTTGATCTCTTAACTTGCAGAATAAAACTTTAATATCTATGAATTTGTGCTATTTAATACATAATGAACAGAATATGAATTTTTCATTTTTTTTGCGAAGTTTCCCTTTAATATTAAAGTCATTTACCAAAATTTAAGCAGCAGCTTTGATTTTTTTTCTTTCGAATTGTGATTTGTGGTATTGGTATTTGCAGTGTTCTGTGGTTTGCTAAAGTGTATGTCATATTTATTTTAACCATTACTGATACATTGTATTTTGTTTATGTTATAGACTATTACAACACATCTACTTCATCATATACCAGAAGGATTTGCAAATTTTGGTCCTCTTTATGGGAGGTGGTTGTTTCCATTTGAAAGAGTAAACAGTTGGATAACCCGTCAAGCTTTAAATAAAAACAAGATTGAAGCAACAATCATGGAGACTTATGCTGTAAGTATATGCCATATTAGACAACTAAATAATTATATTTCAGTCCCAACACCAGATCATTACCCAAGTATTCTTTATATGAACATGAAAATTTTTGTCACAAGATTTTCATGTCAATTTTTATGTTTAAGGATTTGAAATTAACAAGATTATTATAAATTATAAAGTATATGAATGAAGGAACTAAAAGAAAACATGAAAAAATGTAGGGTCTTTGTGATTGTTTTCAAGATATAAGCCGTTGAAAACTTGGCGGGAAGTGAATCCCTCTAGATTTTTTATACATTTAACATAGGCATCAATTTTTCTTTCAAAAACTATAAGAATAACAGATTTTTAAATAAGGCCTCTAAAACTATTTGTTGTAAAAAGATATAAAAAGAAAAGAAAGGGTTTGGTAACAGAATGTGTTAATGGCACTCACTACATCAGTAAAAGCAGAGGATTCAGAATAACAGGCAAAAATTCAAAAGCAAGGAACATTCTTAAGCTAGATTTTATTTCATGGTTATATTTTTAAGAAGTAATTTTCCTACCCTTTTTTTATTAAATGTACTGTCATGACAGTCATAAAGCAATGGAAAACCAAAACCTTTTCGAATTTTGTTTTAGGCGACAAGTTTGATTTTGACTGTTTTTGATTTGGAAAACGATTATATGAATGTATAATCTTATTTTATATTTAATATCAGAAATCCAGTGGACCCGTTCAGGTCTTGCATGTTAAACCTTAAATGAAATATCCATTTTTATATGCCCGTTTACGGGACGTATTATGGTATACTGTCGACCGTCCGTCGTCAACATGTCGGACATGAACTCAAAAAGCTTTAACCAATATGCATGAAACTTTGGTGAATTGTTTATATCTATTGACGTGAGCTCCCTTTCGTTTTTTATAAATTTCAGATTTATCATTTCTGAGTTTTGGGGTTTTATTCATTAAAAAAGGAGGGATTTTCCAGTTCTCCTGAAACTTTGGTCAATTGTTTATATCTGTTGATGTAAGCCCCCTTTAGAATTTTATAAATTTTAAATTTTACATTTCTGAGTTATGGGGTTTTATTTATTAAAAAAAGGGGGGATTTTCCAGTTTTTGGACAATAACTCAAAAATGCTTTCAGCAGTTCTCATGAAACTTTGGTGAATTATTTATAGCTATTGATGTAATCTCCCTATTGATTTTCATTTTCATTGAGAAGAAATTGAACTTTATTTGATTTTAATCTGACAACAGATTTACTTAGTATTGCACAACAGCAAGAAATCTTTAATTGAAGATAAATTCAATTCATATAACCAATTTCAAGTTCTTTGACTACATTTATTCAGAAACCTATAATATGTCAAATATTTAATTACAATCCAAATTCAGACGTGTATCAAGCTTGAATATTGTGTCCATTTTTGCCCCAACTGTTCAGGGTTGGACCTCTGCGGGCATATCCAGCTGTGCTCAGCGAAGCAGTTTATTTAAATTGTTTCTCATGGTCATTTTTTATTTTTTAGATTTACGATTGGTGTGTCTACATGATAATGTCTGGAAAGGTCAAACAAGATGATATTGACATTGGTAAACTGGAGAGACTTCTTTTAGAAGATGAAAAAGATGACAGTTGTAGTACAAATGAGAAAAAATTCTCTATTGATGATAACATTTTGAGGGAAATGGCCAATATTTATGACTTTTGTTTGATTTCAAGAATGAGAAAGGAAGGCAAGGAACTTGCTTCATGCACAAGATCCTATGGAAACACTACATATGGAAACACTGGCAGGAAAATCAAATTTTCACCTTATTCCAATAACAAATCTTCAAATTCATACGTGTATGCTGTAGATCAACATTCAACTGATTCATTTCTTGACAGTATGATATTTGGTTCAATTTGTAAGATTTTTGAGCATGTTTGGAGAGGACAAACATACACCTGGGTTTTACTGGATATATTTGATGATGTTAGATATGAAGATGGATTCTGGAGTGTGTTAGAGAGTAAAACCTCACAGAAAGCTGTTATGTTGAAAGATGTCAGTGCTCCTCAGATTGTTGGGAGAGATAATGATCGACTTCATTATGTCAGTACATGTATCTAGCTTGTAATTGATCAGTTTTCTTTTCTTACAATGTATATCGACAATGTTTTAAATTTCTCCAAAACTTCTGTTAAAATTTTACTTCCTTGATACCAATGTGTATTAATGTTAAATAAAAGCTCCTTTTCTTAAAAATACCATAAGAATCTTTATTTCAGACTGAAAAGGTCAATATATTTACATGAAATAGAATATGCTGTCCATATTTACACATATAACTGTCTGAATACTGTTAATTCAGAAATTATTGCATGCATTTATTATTGCGATTTTGTCATTTTAGACTAATTTTAATTTTTGCGATATTCAGAAATTTCCTGTTTGATTCAAAAATAAATTTTAAAAATGCGAGTTTTAATTATTGCGATGATAACCCTGTCGCATTTTTCGCAATAATAAAAACATCGCAATAATTTCTGAATATACAGTGTTCATGATATGTTTAGATATGAGTAGTTATTTATTTGTTATTTTATATTGGAATGTAAGGTTAAAGTGATTAAAGGAAAATCTCAAATTCTTAAAGCTATTTAGTAAGATAGGTTTTTCTTGTAGTTATCTTTTATAATTTTTTGTACATGTGTATTCCTTCTTACCCATGATACTTGGCCAGAAGTATGGCTGTTTCTATAGGAAAATGGAATACCACCAGATTTCGTGTACATAGAATTTTTTTTTATTCTAAGTCTTAAAGTCTCAGAGATTTTTAACTATTTGTCAGTACAATCTGTACATACAATATATATATATATAAATAAATTTTATTTTGAGTGTTGCTCATCGATTGAACCTGTACATAATTACAAATAAATTTAAGTGATCTCTTAAAAATGAAATTAATGCCCAGCCAAAACAAAGTAAAAGGATAAGTATAAAATTTGGCATACAGATAAGGCTAACTTGTACTTATTTTAAGTGAATAATGTCGTAACATCTTTATTTCTTATTATGTATTTAGAAACATTTTCAAACTCTAGCTCATATATTTTATACTTATCAACAAAATCACACACTTATTATTTTCTATGAAGTTAAAAAAAAAATTTGAATTGAAAAACAAAAAAAAACGAAAATTTATAGATTTATAACCAGTTAATATTTTTGACACAATAAATTTTGAAGTTCAACTTATTTGTAAGGAAAAACGTGGTGTTTTTTTTTTTGTATTGCTGAGTTTATAAAAGTGTATCATATGATCATTGATAATAATTATTTCTTAATTTGCCAGGGTATTTTTACATGTGACAGCACTAGTTTATACATTTGATCTTGCTGTATTGAATTACTAGTCTTTCAGATGTGTAATTGTTACATTTTGTTCAAAAAATATGAATAAAAATATTCTTGCACACAAATTTGTCTTTCTTCTTAGCTGAAACACTAACAAGTAAGAAAACAAGTTATATTGGCATCAGTTACATGTCAATAATGTTTTCAGTCACTCCTAAGTATACCTGCATATTTGTTGAGTGTTAAATTGTTTGTTTTTTCCAAACCACACCAAGATGTGCTCTGGACATGTATGAACAGAACAAGCATGAAGACATCCAAAAATAAATTTTCATAAGAAAGAAAACAGTTAAATGATACCACATG
Source organism: Mytilus californianus (assembly GCF_021869535.1). NCBI lineage: Eukaryota > Metazoa > Mollusca > Bivalvia > Mytilida > Mytilidae > Mytilus > Mytilus californianus. The sequence continues at coordinate 388,446 of NW_026262747.1, forward strand.
TGCTAATATGGAATAAACAGAACAAAATACAGTATTGGGTCGTCATGACATATTGTTTGGTGGATAGTCATTCAGTGCCAAACAGTTGGAAAGTAGTCTTGATATTTTTCTTGTATGACAGCAGTATAATGTCTTCAGCAGTTGATATTTTGTATAGACCTATCATTGGTTAAATAGGGCAAGATGGATACTTTAATAGATTTCAGTACGCTATGTGTGCAGGGTTTAGCTGTAATTAATATTTCAATTCTCAGTATGTGAAAAATAATAATCTGCAATTGTTTTTATAGTTATAAATAGTTGTCTTCGCACAAACACCAGTTGAAAGAGACTCAAGCTAATATTCACTCGAGAAGGAAGCCATGATTTTTAATGTTGGCATAAGAATTTAACATTATCAGACAAATGCTAATGATATTTAATTAAGCGTTAAAAAAATAGTCACAATAGGTATATTCATAGGCTTCCAAAAATTAATTGGATATGCTTTAGAAGGATGGACTTTCAAATCACCGTCATCAACAAGTAAACACATACAAATAAGACGACATCTTTAAGCTTTTTTTAACAAGATTCAATACCATGTTGCGTCTTGAATAAGTCGATACAAAATTCTCAATAGAATATGGAGTAAATGCACATTGAATATGCACGCAATTAAACATACAAATCTCTCGTGGTAAAAAAAGCTGTAATTCAATGTTTCGACATGAAATGTTTTATCTAAATAAAAGGAGATGTGATATGATTGCCATTGAAATTGATTTTAGAAGTTAATGGCATATGTTGAAACAGAAACAAAGGTGTTCAGTAAGATATGTGTACTGGTATCTTCATTGCTGTTCTCTTTATTAGACGTTATATCGAACACAATTATTAAATGAATTGCTGTTTAATTACAACTATTTATCATTATTTTCATTTCTTTGAAATATTTTCAATCATTGAATTCTGTCCAGACAATAGCCGTTTGTCAGGCAATTAAACAGTTTAGTTGTCTTTTAAAACAAATTACACAAGCAATTAACTTAAAATATGTTTCACTTGTGAAACTAATGATTAAGTAACAACTTGGATTAATGGCTTTCTTGTTTTTGATTTAATTTTAATGAGAATGAACATCAAAAGCTACATGTAAAGAGTCGAAACAACAAACATGTTAATTTTTTAATTGATCTACGTGTAAGTTATTAATTAATTCAATCGTAAAGGAAAAAAAGCAAACAATTTACCTATATATTTAAACTGCTTTTTTTTCCAATTTAACGATGAACTGATCAAAATACAAATTTTGAAATGATTTAAAACGCAAAAAATTGTAAAACTATTTTACACCAGCCTTATATCAATCAAAACTAATTAATTTAAATTTATTCTTATAATTTACCGATGTAAAAATGAAGCCGGACAGCTTGAGAAAATTTGATGATTATATTTCTTTGGTTTATAAAAATATTGACCTTTTATGAACGACATAAAAACATGTACATGAAAAGAAAGAAAAAAATGCCAATTTAATTATAGGCCAAACCATTGACTTCGATTGAGACTTGTATCTTTGGCATGCATACCACATATCTATAAATACCAGTAATTTCAGATATATCTTCTTAAACTTAAGTTACAATTATATATTATATGGTGTACTCACATGAAGCAAGGAATGGGCAACATTGCCCCTGGTGAAGTAACTGTCGGAACTGTATCCGTAGCTAATGCCTGGATCTGTTTGTGTTGATATTGTTGATGTAGGGACAGGTTTCCAACAGCTGCATGCCTCGTTGTGGGCGATCAGTTTGGCACAACATAAACATCCAATAGTACATATAGCGCGATTAAAATGAGTTGGTTGAGAACCTGGTTGACTGAAGCTTGTATCCATGATTAATGAAATAATCACGTTTTAAAATTATTGTTTATATATGAGGGGGGCTTCGGTCAGGGAAGCCATACCTCTGTTTGAGTGCATGGCAAGCCAAGGGGTGCAGGGTATTGTCATAAATTCTCTGGAATTATCAAACACTTACCTGTCAGCAGATGTCAACCCTAATTAATAAACTCTGTGTTGTTGTAACTATTTCCTTGTGTTTGTGTGTATTTATTTTATCAGATATTCTAAAAAAAAATACTCTAATGAACGAATTAACTTTATTCTCATAAAACTACATTTCATAGTTACAGAGAAAATATATATTTACAACGACAAATACCTATATAGAGAACATGCACATAGGTGAAAACTTGACTTCACTTAGCTTGTAGGACCGATTTACCTGTATTATTTGTAGAAACTTAGATTATTTTTATATAAGATGATCGATAATGCTGTCTCAATTCAGAGTCTGAACTTAATAAACCATTAATTTTGTATGAATATAGTATAGAATCTAATAGTGTTTCTTTTGATATAAAATTTACAGCAATATTCCAGTAAAAATGCGATACGTCTAAAAACCGCTCAGGACATCAAAAGTGCACTCAGGACATGTAATAGATGTTTTAGTGAGCGTTAAGGGTATGCATTCGATAGATTATTTAAAATTGATCTTATACTTTTTATTTTGATAAAATCAATTCCATATTTGAGAAGTTTTTATCGGCACGCGACGTTTTTTTTTTTATTTGTTATGCACGGCAGATGATCATATTCAATACCAATTATCGTGTTGATTAGGTCATTTGATCTTTTATAAGTAGGTATGTCATTGTGATTAGTGATGGTAATAAACACATACAAGTAAACTCGGTAAACAAACAAAAAAGGGTTCCTTTGAAAAATAATAAACATATTATTGTATTTGCAAAAATGTTAAATAAACTTTTCATTTTGTTTCAACTTTGTAGTAATTGAAGCCAATTGAGAAATCATCACAATGTCGGAAAATTTTCCATTCAATTTATTTCATTTGAAAACGTTAAAAAAAATAGATCGAATTCATTACAAAATGTAGCGTCCTTTGGGATCAAAACCCCGTTTTAACAGCGTTTGTCTACTTTTGCCTATTGCCGAACATTCTAAAACATAATGAAAATCGTCCTCAATATCACCGGAATTACATAAAGTATAAATAAAGTGTTCTCTCTGATTATTTTGCCATCTACCAATTTCATTAGACATTTTTGTGTTCAAAGTTCTAAATCTACAAAAGAATCACTATTTTTGATGTATAGAATACCAAAGTAGGCTTCGCAAGTTAGATTGTTTTTGCATAGTCTTAATCGTTTTTTTTCCCCCAATTTTTCTTGAAACTCCTGATAGAGTTGAACATTATTAATAGACAGCTTACATATGCAAATTTTATTTAAAAAAATATACATATTTCGCCATTAAAACTCATTCTTGTCCAGTAATACATTTCATGAACGAGTAAAATTCTGAAATAGTTATTTTATTACGCTTTTATCTTTATTGCGATAGCCTATTTGTGAAAAAAATATATATACGTTCTAATTTCAAATTTCAGATTCATTCCCCCATTTAAAATTAGAGCTCGTTCTCATGCCCAGTAATAAATTCTTCGAACGAGTTTGAAAAGGGAAATAAAATTTGATGAAGGAATTTCTCCAAAACATTTCCCTTTTATTTTCATGAAGCAAGATTTTGTTTTGTATCGTAATTTATCATAGGACATGTAAAAAAATCCGTCCGTTTGGAACAAACCTTAACTTAAGTAGCTTGATGCATACGGTATTTAGATCAATTCTGAAATTGAATTTTCCCCGTTTTCCTCTCAGTTTCTGTCATTCATCATATTTGGGTATTTTTCTAATAATCGAAATTAAGTTTTGCGTAAAAAATTTCCGTATCACACTCCATGCGTGCAGTGTGATACTAGAAATATCTCTACATGCAAGAAATATATACCAGGCAAAGATCATAAGAGAAACTGTATCAAAATGCAGTGAAAGTGAGTTTTTTTATTTTTTCTTCACAATCGTAAAAATGCACAACGCATAAAGTAAATTTAACAACATGAAACAATTCCTAAACAACTTCAAAGTATCGTATAACGTGTATGATCTAATTTTATTCAAAACACTGTTTTAATAACATGATTTTCATAAGCAATAAGGATAATCCTATCAATTTTGTTAATTGGATAATTTACGGCTGAGTAATTGTGTAATCAGTGACACGTGCCCTTATTGTTTTAAATGATAAATATCTCTCGAAGTTCGTTTTTAAAATCTACCAAAATTTACCACTGAAATAAACAGCTTGCAACGAATACAAACATTCGTCCTATGTGCATATACGATAACTATAAAGAGTCCTGTCTGTCTCTCTATAGCTACATCCAACGCTTTACAAGTCATGATATAATGATATTCGTCATCGATATCACTTGAGCCGCAGTGATGACCAAGTCTGTCTTAAACAGGTTTTATTGGTATAATTTTATGAAATTATAATGAATATAGAAGAGAATTACGGTATGGGTTTTGCTCATTGTTGAAGGCCGTACGGTGACCTATAGTTCTTAATTTCTGTGTCATTTGGTCTCTTTTGGAGAGTTTTCTCATTGGCAATCATACCACATCTCGATCTTTTTTATATTTACAGTTAGACTTCAATCGACCCCCCCCCCCCCCAGCTCCCCCCCCTCCCCCCCTCCCCCCAGGCCCCCTTTTCTTGAAACTCCTGATAAAGTTGAAGATTATAAATAGATAGCTTACATATGCAACTTTTCTTTCAAAAAAAAATACAAAAAATACATTCTTGTCCAGATGTATATATATGTCGGCAGCTAGGAGCTTATTCTCACTGTTTTGAATCTGAGCTATTCAGAAAGCTATTATAGTTCTTATTGTAGTTTTAAATACTTTATGAATGCTCCGCAAAGATAAAGCAAAATTTGCATTTAATACGAAATTTGATTAAGCGTGTTGCATTCGAAGTGATCAGACTACCGCTAGGCCATTTCAACTCAATATATAAAATATCCTTGCATCGGTAAAACTATGAATCGGCTTTGACAAAACTATTAGAATTTAAGGCTGCCCTGCTTTTAAATTTTCAATAATTGTTAACACTCTGCATATTATCATTTCACTGAATATCAAGTAATATTTGTTGATGGGCAGTTGATGAGTGACAGAAAAGACATGTGACAAGTAAACTGTTAACATCAAAATGATTTTTTTTTTATCAGTTGCACTATAAACCTACGGGATATCATACATTCTATATAAGGGTTTCAACGTGGTAACTTTTCCCCGGGTTAATGCACGGTATTGTGAATTTTTTTTCACAATTGAATTTATAGAATTAACTTTTTTAAGATTCATTTTCCTATGTATCAAGATCAGCGGCGGATCCAGGATTTAGGAAAGTGGGGGCGAAGTATGGAATCTTTTGCCGAACGTAGCGAGGCGAAAAAATGTTGACCTTTTTTTTTGGCTTAAAACATAAAATAAGTGTAAAATGCACTAATTCAACGGCTCCTGATGTGGGGCATGTATATTCTTACAGTTAAAGTGTAAGGGTTATACATTTTTGATGCCGTATTCTCCTCATTAAATGTCTATCATAAAATGATTGGATGGATCCAAAGCTATGTACCAATATATTTGATGTGGGATTTGTCAGTAAAAAATGGACTTGGAAAAATTATCGTTTGTTGTATGGTTAGTTAGAATAACCTCACAGATTTCTTGTTGTAAACAAGATATACGTACATTCAATGAAATTTACAATACGAACGACACGAAGAAAGCCAAAAAGCAATTTTTATCCAAAACGCCCTCTACGCCCCCCTCTGGATCCGCCACTAACAGATAGCTTTCTATTACCAGTTTTATGACATTGCAACACCACTGCATGGGCATCCAATTAAAATTTAAATATTTATTTTATTACATAAGTGTTGTCATCCGTATCAATAAATTGTTAATCCAAATTTGAAGTGAGTATTAATAACGTCTAGGATAAGTGTGGGATTTGTCTGTTGATGTGAATACACAAAATTTAGCTAAACTTGTATTATCTAAATTAATGAAAAGGCCAGCTAGTGTGTGTTTAAAATGATATTGTTGGAATGGATTATAGCATGAAAATTGTTTGTGACAGAGATTTTACGTTGACTTGGACTGCGAATTTGAAAATAATATATTTGTCAATTCACATTCTACAAGATCACATATTTTGTAAGTACTTTAACCTTTTATTCTAATTATAGTATCTTTGAGATGACCTGTTACTAACAACTGTCACATGTACATGTTCAAGGCTCGAGCCGCTGAAATAGGTCACCTTTCAAGTTTGAAAATATGTGAATAGGTCGGGAAAACTATCAGAAATATATATGATAAAATCAGTAAAGTTCCCACAACTTCTTTGGTAAACTTTCTTGCTGTTCCCGGGTGTGTTTTAATCAAAAAATATTCTCTCTTTTGAAACTATGGTATTCCACCCTTACATTGCACACCACATAAAACCTAAACAATCCAAGTGCACTTGTAAATTAAATGATGAAAAATTGAATTGCGTTGCGTATAAGAATAAGAATAAGTATATTTTATTTCCAATTAAAGGGCCCTATAAAGAGCTTTCATCACATTACATACAAGTACATAAGATTAGACATAAATTAGAGACATATATATATAAGAAAACAACACCGTTTAATACTATTGAAAATGCTATAAAAGGCCAGAACAGAACCAGCTAATACAATTCACATCTTTGAAATATACCAATCAAAATCATATACCACTCAAAATATGTGTATTTGTGGCTAATTTGCATTTATTATCTTTAAACTTCTCCTTCCCTCAAGATTTTTAGAAAAATACTTTCCCAAACATTTATACATATTTAAATTTGTGTAAATAGCCATGAAAACTTTGAAAAAATTGTCTAAAGATTGAAAATTATTACAAGTTAGAGAAATTTCAGTAAAAAACTCATTTCTTTTATCAACATATAGTGGACATTCAGTCACAAAGTGTATCTCATGTTCAACTTTATTTCATGTACAGTATTAAACATTTTCTAGACTTGTTAACATTTTCTAAGTATATATAGTATAGATTTGATTTGGCAATCTTCGTTTAGAGACCTTTGTGATTTATGCAATTTCATTTATGGATTACTAGCATAAAGAATTACATGCACTTTATATATAAATGACATATTTTCTACATTAAAATAAAATTGAGAATGGAAATTAAAAGTCTATTTCAAAAACATAAAAAGGATACTATTTGTAACTTTAAAAATCCTCGAAAAAAACTTTGTAATTGAAAGTTTCTTTAATATATTCTACACGTATACGGAAGTGTGTTCATACCAATTGTGTTCGCTTAATACCGAACCCTCGTAACCTTAAAAATGAAGACATTACACGATCAAAACATTAAAATTTTGTTTATTACAGATATTTTATAATATCCACGGTTGAATGCACAATGTCCCTATCCAATAGAACCGTCTACTATTAGAGAAGGGACGACAGCCTAGATGTCGTGTGCAAAAATAATAATCACTTGGTACGATTTCAGCTTGCGTTTTGCAATTTTTAAAAGTATAGATCGATTTGTACGTGTTTTAAAATCAAATAAACTCTACTACATTCCTGGAAAATATAGCCAGTTTCACATAGAAAACCTTCATTGATGATCGAAAATCACTTGTTACTTCTTTTTGGTAAATTGTATCTTTGAAGATCATATTCCGTAATGACCGGAATTCTATTCGATGTCTATAAAAATACCAGGCAAAAGTTTTTGTTAATATTTCGTTAGATCGCCAGTAGAAATCATTGAAATTTATAACAATTAAAGAATATTGTTCATACACACAAAAGGCAGTATTATGTCTGCATCCGTTGCTGCATACTGACGACGCTAAAAACGACGATTTTCAAGTAAAATGTCCAAATATATTTGTCAAATACGTGAGAAAATACGTAACCCTAGGACATAAAAACTTTTTTTTTGTGTATTTTGATTATATTCAAGATAAAATAAACACCTGAACAAGCATGTAATAAAAAAGCTTATTTAAAAATGAGTGTTATTTGTGTATTGGTCGACTTCGTTCTCTAGTTCTCGTTTGTGTTTTTTTTTTTGTACAGATAAATGAAGAATGAGTACAATATATCTGATTTTGTAACAAATACAGTTTGGTACGAAATAAAAGCTTAAAACCAATCAAAATATTCTGGTAATCTCTCCTTGTCGTATGAAATAAGCCCTTGGGGAAAGCAGTTAAATATGGGGATAAGTATGACAAGTACGTGTATTCCCGACAAATAATGACAATTACCAAATTCGTTTATTACGTGTACATGGATGTATATTGTATAACCATTACATCTGTTAATAAATGTATAATTTCCTTTCGTATTTATTGACACGTGAATTGTGGGGTTAATTTAATTTGAATAATTAAATAAATAAATAAAGTTTGACGAATACATGACAAATAATTGTACAGAAAGTATTTTTTGGTAATATTAATATTTAGGCTCTTTCTGTCAGTAAACGAGTCCGGCTAAACAAAAGACGGATAATACAAAACTGCCTGTATGACATTATTAGTAATAACACGGGCTCCGCTTGTAAAAACTGTGTGATAGTGGTTTTTAGTTCGTAACATAAGTCCACGTTGGTAGTCAGGGACTGTTTTACACCGGGAACGGTGAAATCGATGACATCCAAAACCTGTGATTTTAAAAACTTGGAACAAATATAGGAATTAGCCCTGCAATCAGCCAATTATTGTACAACTAAATAAAGTCTTTAACTTATTTTTACCTATAATGGTTTACTTTTACAAATTGTGACTTTGATGGAGAGTTGTCTCATTGGCACTCATACCACATCTTCTTATATCTATCTATACTGTTACTTCGCTTCCATATTGAGCAAACGGCTGTGTGAATATTTTGTGTGTGTGTGAAATTTAAGGTAAAGTAGTGATTTAGTCCAAATTAAAAGGATAAAACACTTGTATGATTGATGCTTTCAAACTAAATTGTAGACCCCAACCCGCAACATAGAATGGTTCACATTTTGAGTTAGAGCTGTTAGACTGCTCTATAATTTCGGTACGTCCAAACACTGCTAAGGAGTCCTTAATGCACTAAGGACGTATACTATGCCACTAAGGACTAGAAGGGGTGCTGTTACATGTATTATGTTTACATATTAAGTTAGAGATTGATATTTTGATAATTTGTCTCAAAAGTAGTACACTGCACTGTGAGCATCTTTTTTGAGATAGAGCACGCGCGATTTTATTATTTAAAAGAAATGCTATACGAAATAACTAGGATTAGTTCATTTGTACTCGCTACACAAAAGGAGAAAAGATTGGTACGCCTCTCTTTTTTTCCAGTTACCAAAGTGCGTAAAATAAAAATTATATTTTCCGACAATGCACATATATATTGTATATGACTTTGTTATTCCAACACTTACATTTTTCTTATTCTTTTAATTGTGTGGCTATTTAATGACCATTTTTATTTAAAGCATGAATTTTCATCCTTCATTCTTAAGTACGTTTGAATTTCTACATAGATCACACTTAATTAATAAAAGTTTTGTGTTAAACGTCAATGACAAAGCAACCAATCCACAAAAAAAAATAGACATCTAGAGGACACATAGAGATCTTTCGTCTGGCAGCACGTATAAACCACAGTTATCGTAAATCATATAAAAGTACAAAATAAATCGACATATAAAAAATAGCATTATTTTTTTTTAGACAAAACAGAGAAAAGAACTGATAGGTCCGGGCGATCCATGCGTCTATATATAGCTAGCTCCCGTTATGTTTCGATTTATTCAAAATTCATGTTAATTAAATTTAAGTTACTTTTAAATATTATACCACATGAAACCTACACTGGTGGGTTCCATGTAATAAACCCACAGTTCGTCCTGAACATGCATGAAATATTTGCCACTGGACTTTAAGCAACCAACAACCAATCACAATTCACAACTTATAGTATATATAGTTGTGAAATACAAAATGTATGTATAGTGATACAATTTTGCCAAATAAATAGAATACAAATACACACCACTTTATATAACTGACGCAATTTAAAGGAATACTCTCTAAACTATATAAGTAGAGAAGCGAAAAGTTTCTTTTGAATACTAAACAAACTTCCGAACTGTACATGTTTTTTTAATGGTTTGCCATGCAGCGCTCAAATATTTTGCATTATCTTTTGGTATAGTGTTTAGAAATATATAATATTGTAAGAACCTTAAACTACACATACTAAGCTATAATAGATTCAGATTCATTATTTTATTGAATATAAAACATAGCATATATTAAAACTGACGGTCAAACATCAACAACTTAAATACTAATACGTATACATAAATTCATTAATTCTTTATTAACTTTTAGCCCTACGGCACATTTTTATTAAGAATCATGAGTGTAATTGTATAATAGACTTTCTTACGTTATGGATCATTGAGTTTGTTACCTGTTGACCCGGTTGATTACTAGCCCGTGCCATTGAACTCAATCATAACTAAAACGGAAAATTTTAAATTTACGCCATACACTAAGTACTATATATATATATAATATATGGGTTAGAAAATAAATATAAGGATACATTGTTTGAATGAAAATCTTTATACGGTGGTACTTTATTTATAGTTTAACACTGTCTCGACACAGACTGAATGCAGTATCATGATCAGCTTCATGTACTATGGCGACCTAGGTGGTGTTTAGACGCACCACTATGTAAAATAAATTATTGTTTAATAATATAAAATTATATTGTACAGTACAAAGTTATGGTAATAAAAGCTTTTCCAAGTTAAATAGAGTAACTCGCACGAAAAAAAAAAACCCAGCTCCAACGGTAATAGTAAACTAGGACATATCAACAGAAAACGAATTAAACCAACTGACATAAAACAAAAATACGCATGTGTTAATTTGCCTCCGCTTCATTTCTGTGGATTGTATCATTGGCAATTATACCACATCTTAATTTTTTAGGTTACGTTCAAGATTTTCCGTTACTAATTTTCAAATACGAAAAACATTTTCACACAGGGTTCACAACATTTTTAGGTTAAATGTATGGCAAACATTTTTGTAAGTATACAATTAATTACCATACGTCCTTGCATTTAATAAGTATATAAATAAATAAACTAACAATTATTAAAAAATAAGCAAAATATATAGACGAATAATTTATTAGTTCCTCAACAAAACAACAACAGAAATAAAGAATCAACAGAGGATTTAATCTTTAATTACTTTTTATTTATTCGAGAGATATACTTTAAATTCTAATAAATCTATATATTAATCTAAAATGCATTATCAAGCAGAAGGGGCGTAACTCGTAGTATCATACCGGCATACTGAACGGATCTAAACATGGTCTGACAATTTTGAACGTTAATTTTGAGATTTGGTCTGTTTTGGTCTGACACCGTCGTAACGGATCTTAACAGCTTGCTAGAAGATTCAGTCTTGTTTATCTTAACATGCCTTAACGGACTGATTTACCTAATGAGACTATCGATCGGAACGGCGTCTTAAAGTTCTTAAAAGTCTTGACGTTTTTCTCTAGCGGTAAATCCAGTCGATTAAGATATGATCAGACCAAAATGACCGTTTCAGACTGAAATCGTGCTACTAGTGATACTCCAGTAATTAAATTTAATTGATAGGATATTTCATATCGATTTAATATACAAATCATCATTGTTACAATATAGTTTCATATCAGTGAGTACACTCCATGACAAGTGTCACGTTCATGTTTGATACCATTAACAAAAGTATGCACTACGTTATACAACCAGTAATTACTGTACATAATGTGATAGCTTATGCAATGTATATATTTATGTATCATTCAGTGTAATGGAAATGGGTGCATCTTTATAAACTAATGGTTGATGTCAATGGCTAACATTTTCATTACTTACTAGTATTTGAATATCATACAAAGATGTTGAACACAATTAACAAAAGTTGATAAATTCCATATCACACAAGGTGTCCGATTATCTTTGACGATATCTATAATAAATATGAATAAGCAACAAGTATGCAAGGCTCCCATCCATATTGTATGATCTCATTTTATAAATTTTTCGTTTACAGTGTTTATTAATGAACGCTGCATTATTTCATGTGATCTCTTTTTATATTATTTATTTTAATTTTGAAGTTTCGCATATGGTGCATGATATCTTGTTCGAGTTGTTCTATCAGTGATAACTTGTTCAAAAGATTGGTAATTAGTCCCTATTACCTAACTTATAAAACAGTTACTTTACATATAAATGCAAAGTTTTGTTATTGTGCTACAAGTCAATTAACGCTCCATATATATATATGGTCTCTGGTTTTGTCACATTTGTGATAATTACAAAATGTATGAACTAATGACCATCTTTGTTGTTTATGAATCGCATTCGTCTAGAGCATCTATATTTCTAGGAGGCGACTGTTATTAATGGAAAAAGAGTGCGTCAAAATAGTATTATGAATAGTGTATACAATTGACATATATAGATTAGATAACGCATTCTAAATGGACTTGTAAATGGAATCTGAAACTCAAAATCTGCCTCGAACTTTAGAATAAGTGTATATTGAAATGGCTTCATTATGTTACTTATTGAATCATAATTGGTAAGCTTCTGTCAAGACAGGGAGAGGACGTAGATATTAGAGAAATATTGCAAACATGAAAAGTAAGAGAAATTGATTTAGATCATTTTCAGAAGATAGTTGCGTCCACCAAGGTCATTGTGGGAGCATTCATTACGATGCTTCAACAGAGAAAATTTTCAATTAAATCACACATTAAAGATAAGTCATAATTTCATCATATGGTATGGTTGAATTACCTGACAATAGGCAAGGGACAGTCAACAATATTTAAAAAATGTTTTAAATAACGAACTTTCTACTGGTTATCACGATTTGATTTAAACTATGACAAACTGCCAAGTGCTTAATCTGTTTAATGCACATCTTAAATCTAACCTAAATAAATACTTGTGGGAAAACTGATTCTCTTTAAAAAAAAATCGACACTTAAGATGGGTTAACCCCATTGTATTTGAACCAATAGAATTATTTAACAATTAAGTTATCAATGTTTTTGACAGCAAATTAACCTTTTCAAGAATAAACTACGAGTGTATACTGCAAACCCTTTGTACAATCCTAAAAGAGCATGATAATCACTATTATTAATTAATCTGATTAATATTAAACTGCTGAACATATATCGTGATTTTTTGGTATTTTTACTGGTGAGATTGAATTCACAATTGAACAATTTCGAGTTCCTTAAGACAAATTGGGCCTTGAATGAACCTATGTCAATATAGAATTTAGAGAATGAGTTAAACCAAAGCTATAAAAATGGTTAACAAAGGAAAAAGCCAGAAAGAAAGGAAGAAGTACACACGATTGATCGTTGATTGCTTAACGTCCAGTAGCAAATAAGTCATGCATGTTCAGGACGAGAACAAGTTAACAATAAATACAATACGTAAGTCTTGTGATAATCCGGATAATGGTCAGCGAAATTTGGACGGTCATTGAAAAATGAGGGTACATTGGATTGGGATAGAAATGTTGCAACATGCCACCTACGGACCCCTCAAAGAGCTGTTGCAAGCGTTCTCAACGAGTAAAGTAGTACACAAGAAGCAAGACAGTGATCACCATCAAGAAAAATCACAATAATACTGAATTCCGATGAAAATTCAAAATGGAAAGTCCATAATCAAATAGCAAAATGGCTATAGAAATGGTTGACAATTGACAAGCAACAGAAGAACACAAGAATCAAAGCAATGATCACCAAATAATATTACATGAGGTAACCAAAGCTTTAGAAGTGGTTAAAAAAAAGATAACAGATGAACACAAGAAGCAAGACTAAAAATTGGCATTTGGTCTGTGTGTATTAAAAATGCCAATGCCAAAAGAGATGCTCTTTCCACGTGCTAACTTTCCTAGTCTAAGAACTGTAGTACCTCGTTCCAGCTTCTTCTCATTTATGGATCTTCAACCAGTTATTCAAATTGCTGATGAAGTTATCATTGATGAGGATGAAAAAGTTGAGGTAGAGCCATTCATAGGAGATAAGTTGTATCACTCATGGTCTTCATAGCAGCAGCCTATACGATGTGATAAAAGTGGAGACTAGAAGGATTTCAGGGAAAGATGTCTAATTTAGTTTTGACATTTAACTTTGCATCCTTTTTATACAGGATTCTTGTTGACTGGAAGTTCTAATCTTAATAAGTCAAAAACAAGAAATTTATTTTAATATGAATATATATATTATTTTTTTTAAATATTTCATAATAAAAAAAAACGAGTTATCATGTTTCCAGACATTATCCTACTGTAATAGTTGACATATATAACGGAGTATTTGCCTCATCAAAGAACATTTATGGCCCCTTCAATCCTGGTCACGTGGCCGAAATAACTAGTAGCCTTGATGCTGGTATAATTTGAGAGGATAAAAAAAATGTATAGAAGCTCAACAAATAGCGAAACGTGATCGCAACTATACCTTAAAATGTCCACATGCTAGATAAAGTCATTATGCGATTAAGTAATGTAAAGAAATTTTAACTCCGTTTCATTAAAACAAATGGTGGAAGAAAAAAACTCACACAAGATCAGTCATATGTGCAACAACTACAAGCACAATCTGTATTAGAATATGCCCCTTTCTTAGTCTTTTAAAGGATTCCACATTCAGTTTCTTATAGTTTGTTTTTTTCTGTACATGCCGAAAGGAGATAATGATCAAAATCAAAGAGAACAAATGACTGACATTTTCATTACTTACTAGTATTTGAATAACATACAAAGATGTTGCACACAATTAACAAAAGTTGATAAATTCCATATCACACAAGGTGTCCGATTATCTTTGACGATATCTATAATAAATATGAATAAGCAACAAGTATGCAAGGCTCCCATCCATATTGTATGATCTCATTTTATAAATTTTTCGTTTACAGTGTTTATTAATGAACTCTGCATTATTTCATGTGATCTCTTTTTATATTATTTATTTTAATTTTGAAGTTTCGCATATGGTGCATGATATCTTGTTCGAGTTGTTCTATCAGTGATAACTTGTTCAAAAGATTAGTAATGAGTCCCTATTGCCTAACTTATAAAACAGTTACTTTACATATAAATGCAAAGTTTTCTTATTGTGCTACAAGTCAATTTAACGCTCCATATATATATGGTCTCTGGTTTTGTCACATTTGTGATAATTACAAAATGTATGAACTAATGACCATCTTTGTTGTTTATGAATCGCATTCGTCTAGAGCATCTATATTTCTAGGAGGCGACTGTTATTAATGGAAAAAGAGTGCGTCAAAATAGTATTATGAATAGTGTATACAATTGAAATATATAGATTAGATAACGCATTCTTTAGGTGTAATACCACCAAATCATAGTACGTCACATCCGGTTGCATACGATAATAGGTCGAAAAAAAATATTCCCTTGAATTTGACAGTTGTAGGTAATTGATCCTACATTTCATTGCAGTAAAACATTTCTGAGTCATAAACATATATCTTGGGTATTTCAAAGCACCATTATTTCTTTATTTGGGGTTTCTATAGAATATTTTGGAAACTTGAGGTTACATGGTTACTAAAGCTTGTACACAGGTTAAAAAAGGGG
Source organism: Mytilus californianus (assembly GCF_021869535.1). Lineage (NCBI taxonomy): Eukaryota > Metazoa > Mollusca > Bivalvia > Mytilida > Mytilidae > Mytilus > Mytilus californianus. Next base: position 404,155 of record NW_026262747.1, read on the forward strand.
GAAAATTTGATTGGTTAACTTCCAGTGATGGTTTTTTTCTTATATGCAATGAAATGTTAAGTGAATTTTTTTCTATAGTACTGGACAGGATGAAACTTTACTCATGCCAAGTATTTCTTTATTTGAAACAAAGATAAATTCTGCACAATTTTTTGAAAAGTGCAAATTTAACAAAGACTAATAGGGGAAAATCAATGGTGGTATTACACCTAATATGGGAAGCTGTACATGCACCTTTGACCTTGTGAGTACTCTCATGTGTTAAAATTTCTTGCTATTTAAGTGAAATATTACAAATAATGAAATATTCTGAGTGGATTGAGTCTCCAAAATACATTTTATGAGAAAATTTCCTTGAAATAGGACTTTACCATGAATATTAGTTGACAGAACAAGCCATACTTAGAGTCTTGGGGAGCTTTTTCTCCTTATTTCTTATATTCTGCTATACTAGAAAATTTTTCCTAAGAAATACTTTAATAAATATATAGTTTTAAGTAAATGAAATTATTTTTAAAGCAGTAACAACAAATTATTCACCAAAAGAGAAGTTTTTTATGTCCCTCTCTGGAAAGCGGCGTAAATTTAAGTTTTACGCAAGGACTTATTGAAACCTCCTTGGAGACAGTAAACTTTTATACGGATAGTTCAAGCAGCTTGAATACTTCAATTAATCATTTATAATAACATTTCTATCATAAATGAGTGAAAGTTACCCCAAAATTTTTATTTATTGGCCTAAAAAGTAGAAATTTTGAGGAAATGAGGGGTATAAATGGACCAAAAGAGACTTTATAAGGAAGAATAAGAGGTCCATTAGTAGTATTTATCATCCTAAAGTCATCTTTTGTATCATATTCAACTGTTTGTAGGCAGATGAGATAAATATTTGATCATTTATTGGTCCACACTATATTCTATCATGATGCGGCTTGGTTTGAATTTTTCGAAGAAATTTTGCTCGAATCGCTGTAGATGTCGTCTTACATTATACTAGATTTTTCTCAAACTATTGAACTGATTATGACAAAACTTGACAGGAATGCTTGAAATAACCAGTATTACAAAGGAAAAAAGTCACATTCAGTTTATTCAACAAAAAAGTCTTCTTTAGGTGTAATACCACCAAATCATAGTACGTCACATCCGGTTGCATACGAAAATAGGTCGAAAAAAAATATTCCCTTGAATTTGACAGTTGTAGGTAATTGATCCTACATTTCATTGCAGTAAAACATTTCTGAGTCATAAACATATATCTTGGGTAATTCAAAGCACCATTATTTCTTTATTTGGGGTTTCTATAGAATATTTTGGAAACTTGAGGTTACATGGTTACTAAAGCTTGTACACAGGTTAAAAAAGGGGGAAAATTTGATTGGTTAACTTCCAGTGATGGTTTTTTTCTTATATGCAATGAAATGTTAAGTGAAATTTTTTCTATAGTACTGGACAGGATGAAACTTTACTCATGCCAAGTATTTCTTTATTTGAAACAAAGATAAATTCTGCACAATTTTTTGAAAAGTGCAAATTTAACAAAGACTAATAGGGGAAAATCAATGGTGGTATTACACCTAAATGGACTTGTAAATGGAATCTGAAACTCAAAATCTGACTCGAACTTTAGAATAAGTGTATATTGAAATGGCTTCATTATGTTACTTATTGAATCTTAATTGGTAAGCCTCTGTCAAGACAGGGAGAGGACGTAGATATTAGAGAAATATTGCAAACATTGAAAATAAGAGAAATTGATTCAGATCATTTTCAGAAGATAGTTGCGTCCTCCAAGGTCATTGTGGGAGTATTCATTACGATGCTTCAACAGAGAAAATTTTCAATTAAATCACACATTAAAGATAAGTCATAATTTCATCATATGGTATGGTTGAATTACTACCACCTGACAATAGGCAAGGGACAGTCAACAATAGTCTGTTATAAATAATTAAAAAAAAATGTTTTAAATAACGAAGTTTCTACTGGTTATCACGATTTGATTTAAACTATGACAAACTGCCAAGTGCTTAATCTGTTTAATGCACATCTTAAATCTACCCTAAATAAATACTTGTGGGAAAACTGATTCTCTTTAAAAAAAAATCGACACTTAAGTTGGGTTAACCGCATTGTATTTGAACCAAAAGAATTATTTAACAATTAAGTTATCAATGTTTTTGACAGCAAATTAACCTTTTCAAGAATAAACTACGAGTGTATACTGCAAACCCTTTGTACAATCCTAAAAGAGCATGATAATCACTATTATTAATTAATCTGATTAAAATTAAACTTCTGAACATATATCGTGATTTTTTGGTATTTTTACTGGTGAGATTGAATTCACAATTGAACAATTTCGAGTTCCTGAAGACAAATTGGGCCTTGAATGAACCTATGTCAATATAGAATTTAGAGAATGAGTTAAACCAAAGCTATAATAAAATGCTCCGCAGGGCGCAGCTTGATACGACCGCAGAGGTCGAACCCTGAACAGTTGGGGCAAGTATGGACACAACATTCAAGCTTGATACAGCTTTGCATTTGGATTGTGATTAAATATTTGACACAGCATAGGTTTCTGACACAGAATGAATGTGGTCTAAGAACTTAAAAATTTTAAATTGGACATTCACCTATTATGGTCCAATATCCAAAATCTAAATACATGGTTAGATTCAGCATATCAAAGAACCCCAATAATTCAATTTTTGATGAAATCAAACAAAGTTTAATTTTGGACCCTTTTGACCTCAATGTGGACAAAATTGATAAGGGGGCCCAAAAATCAAAAATCTAAATACATGGTTAGATTCAGCATATCAAAAAACCCCATATATTCAATTTTTGTTGAAATCAAACAAAGTTTAATTTTGGACCAACTTGAAAACTGGGCCCATAATCAAAATTCTAAATACATGTTTAGATTCAGCATATCAAAGAACCCTAAGAATTAAATTTTTGTTAAAATCAAACTAAGTTTAATTTTGGACCCTTTGGACCTTAATGTAGACCAATTTGAAAACGGAACCAAAAATTTAGAATCTAAATACACGGTTAGATTCGGCATATCAAAGAACCCCAATAATTCAATTTTTGATGAAATCAAACAAAGTTTAATTTTGGACCCTTTGGACCTCAATGTGGACCAATTTAAAAACAGGGCCCAAAATCCAAAAACTAAATACACGGTTAGATTCAGCATATTAAAGAACCCCCAGAATTCAAGAATAAAACCCCATTGAAATTGGTCAAGAAATAAGCAATTTATACGAAGTATCTTCTTTTGCACAATACTGTGCAATTAAATATTTCTTGCTATTGCGCAATACTGTACAATTGACTATTTCTTGCTATTGCGCAATATTGTGCTATTGGGTATTTCTTGCTATTGCGCAATACTGTGCAATTGAAGATTTCTTGCTATTGCGCAATACTGTGCAATTGAAGATTTCTTGCTATTGTGCAATACTGTGCAATTGAAAATTTCTTGCTATTGCACAATACTTATTATATAATAATTTAAACATCCTGCTTGGTGTGTATCTCCTACCATATCATTATTATTTGCTTTTAAATATAAATCAGAAATAACCAACTTAAAATGGAAAATTTTAAAAGAAAAAATAAAGGAAAAAAAGAAAAAAAAGGAAAAAAAAAAATCCCCCCCAAATTTTTTGAACCCCCTTATGATTCATCACCCCAAACTCAATCCCAGCCTTCCCTTTGTGATATGGAGCCTTGTAGTACAATTTCAGAAAGATCCATACACTTACACACAAGTTATTGTCCTGAAACTAGAAAAATACTTGTTTTTGGCCCCTATTTGGCCCCTAATTCCTAAAATATTGAGGCAATTACCCCCATCATCAATCCCAGCCTTCCCTTTGTGGTATGGTACCTTGCAGTACAATTTCAGAGAGATCCATACACTTAAACACAAGTTATTGTCTGGAAACTAGAAAAATGCTTATTTTGGGCCCTTTTTTGGCCCCCAATTCCTAAACGTTTCGGCAATTACCCCCAAACTCAATTCCAGCTTTCCCTTTGTGATATGGAACCTTGTAGTACAATTTCAGAAAGATCCATACACTTACACACAAGTTATGTCTGGAAGTTACAAAAATGCTTATTTTTGGTCCCTTTTTGGCCCCTAATTCCTTTACTGTTGGTACCATAACCCCCAAAATCAATCCCAACCTTCCTTTTGTGGTATTGAACCATGTGGTAAAATTTCATAGAGATCCATTCACTTAAACTAAAGTTAGAGTGCGAAAACCAATGTGTCTTCGGACGACGCCAGACGACGACGACGACGCCAACGTCATACCAATATACGACCACAAAAATTTTTTTGCGGTCGTATAAAAATGGTTAACAAAGGAAGGAAAAAGCCAAAAAGAAAGGAAGAAGTACACACGATTGATCGTTGATTGCTTAATATCCAGTAGCAAATAAGTCATACATGTTCAGGACGAGAACAAGTTAACAATAAATACAATACGTAAGTCTTGTAATAATCCGGATAATGGTCAGCGAAATTTAGACGGTCATTGAAAAATGAGGATTCATTGGATTGGGATAGAAATGTTGCAACATGCCACCTACGGACCCCTCAAAGAGCTTTTGCAAGCGTTCTCAACGTGTAAAGTAGTACACAAGAAGCAAGACAGTGATCACCATAAAGTTAAATCACAATAATACTGAATTCCGATGAAAATTCAAAATGGAAAGTCCATAATCAAATAGCAAAATGGCTATAGAAATGGTTGACAATTGACAAGCAACAGAAGAACACAAGAATCAAAGCAATGATCACCAAATAATATTACATGAGGTAACCAAAGCTTTAGAAGTGGTTAAAAAATGAACAGATGAACACAAGAAGCAAGACTAAACATTGGCATTTGGTCTGTGTGTATTAAAAATGCCAATGCCAAAAGAGATGCTCTTTCCACGTGCTAACTTTCCTAGTCTAAGAACTGTAGTACCTCGTTCCAGCTTCTTCTCATTTATGGATCTTCAACCAGTTATTCAAATTGCTGATGAAGTTATCATTGATGAGGATGAAAAAGTTGAGGTAGAGCCATTCATAGGAGATAAGTTGTATCACTCATAGTCTTCATAGCAGCAGCCTATACGATGTGATAAAAGTGGAGACTAGAAGGATTTCAGGGAAAGATGTCTAATTTAGTTTTGACATTTAACTTTGCATCCTTTTTATACAGGATTCTTGTTGACTGGAAGTTCTAATCTTAATAAGTCAAAAACAAGAAATTTATTTTAATATGAATATATATATTATTTTTTTTTAAATATTTCATAATAAAAAAAACGAGTTGTCATGTTACCAGACATTATCCTACTGTAATAGTTGACATATACAACGGAGTATTTGCCTCATCAAAGAACATTTATGGCCCCTTCAATCCTGGTCACGTGGCCGAAATAACTAGTAGCCTTGATGCTGGTATAATTTGAGAGGATAAAACAAATGTATAGAAGCTCAACAAATAGCGAAACGTGATCGCAACTATACCTTAAAACGTCCACATGCTAGATAAAGTCATTATGCGATTAAGTAATGTAAAGAAATTTTAACTCCGTTTCATTAAAACAAATGGTGGAAGAAAAAAACTCACACAAGATCAGTCATATGTGCAACAACTACAAGCACAATCTGTATTAGAATATGCCCCTTTCTTAGTCTTTTAAAGGATTCCACATTCAGTTTCTTATAGTTTGTTTTTTTCTGTACATGCCGAAAGGAGATAATGGTCAAAATCAAAGAGAACAAATGACTGACATTTTCATTACTTACTAGTATTTGAATAACATACAAAGATGTTGCACACAATTAACAAAAGTTGATAAATTCCATATCACACAAGGTGTCCGATTATCTTTGACGATATCTATAATAAATATGAATAAGCAACAAGTATGCAAGGCTCCCATCCATATTGTATGATCTCATTTTATAAATTTTTCGTTTACAGTGTTTATTAATGAACTCTGCATTATTTCATGTGATCTCTTTTTATATTATTTATTTTAATTTTGAAGTTTCGCATATGGTGCATGATATCTTGTTCGAGTTGTTCTATCAGTGATAACTTGTTCAAAAGATTAGTAATGAGTCCCTATTGCCTAACTTATAAAACAGTTACTTTACATATAAATGCAAAGTTTTCTTATTGTGCTACAAGTCAATTTAACGCTCCATATATATATGGTCTCTGGTTTTGTCACATTTGTGATAATTACAAAATGTATGAACTAATGACCATCTTTGTTGTTTATGAATCGCATTCGTCTAGAGCATCTATATTTCTAGGAGGCGACTGTTATTAATGGAAAAAGAGTGCGTCAAAATAGTATTATGAATAGTGTATACAATTGAAATATATAGATTAGATAACGCATTCTAAATGGACTTGTAAATGGAATCTGAAACTCAAAATCTGACTCGAACTTTAGAATAAGTGTATATTGAAATGGCTTCATTATGTTACTTATTGAATCTTAATTGGTAAGCCTCTGTCAAGACAGGGAGAGGACGTAGATATTAGAGAAATATTGCAAACATTGAAAATAAGAGAAATTGATTCAGATCATTTTCAGAAGATAGTTGCGTCCTCCAAGGTCATTGTGGGAGTATTCATTACGATGCTTCAACAGAGAAAATTTTCAATTAAATCACACATTAAAGATAAGTCATAATTTCATCATATGGTATGGTTGAATTACTACCACCTGACAATAGGCAAGGGACAGTCAACAATAGTCTGTTATAAATAATTAAAAAAAAATGTTTTAAATAACGAAGTTTCTACTGGTTATCACGATTTGATTTAAACTATGACAAACTGCCAAGTGCTTAATCTGTTTAATGCACATCTTAAATCTACCCTAAATAAATACTTGTGGGAAAACTGATTCTCTTTAAAAAAAAATCGACACTTAAGTTGGGTTAACCGCATTGTATTTGAACCAAAAGAATTATTTAACAATTAAGTTATCAATGTTTTTGACAGCAAATTAACCTTTTCAAGAATAAACTACGAGTGTATACTGCAAACCCTTTGTACAATCCTAAAAGAGCATGATAATCACTATTATTAATTAATCTGATTAAAATTAAACTTCTGAACATATATCGTGATTTTTTGGTATTTTTACTGGTGAGATTGAATTCACAATTGAACAATTTCGAGTTCCTGAAGACAAATTGGGCCTTGAATGAACCTATGTCAATATAGAATTTAGAGAATGAGTTAAACCAAAGCTATAATAAAATGCTCCGCAGGGCGCAGCTTGATACGACCGCAGAGGTCGAACCCTGAACAGTTGGGGCAAGTATGGACACAACATTCAAGCTTGATACAGCTTTGCATTTGGATTGTGATTAAATATTTGACACAGCATAGGTTTCTGACACAGAATGAATGTGGTCTAAGAACTTAAAAATTTTAAATTGGACATTCACCTATTATGGTCCAATATCCAAAATCTAAATACATGGTTAGATTCAGCATATCAAAGAACCCCAATAATTCAATTTTTGATGAAATCAAACAAAGTTTAATTTTGGACCCTTTTGACCTCAATGTGGACAAAATTGATAAGGGGGCCTAAAAATCAAAAATCTAAATACATGGTTAGATTCAGCATATCAAAAAACCCCATATATTCAATTTTTGTTGAAATCAAACAAAGTTTAATTTTGGACCAACTTGAAAACTGGGCCCATAATCAAAATTCTAAATACATGTTTAGATTCAGCATATCAAAGAACCCTAAGAATTAAATTTTTGTTAAAATCAAACTAAGTTTAATTTTGGACCCTTTGGACCTTAATGTAGACCAATTTGAAAACGGAACCAAAAATTTAGAATCTAAATACACGGTTAGATTCGGCATATCAAAGAACCCCAATAATTCAATTTTTGATGAAATCAAACAAAGTTTAATTTTGGACCCTTTGGACCTCAATGTGGACCAATTTAAAAACAGGGCCCAAAATCCAAAAACTAAATACACGGTTAGATTCAGCATATTAAAGAACCCCCAGAATTCAAGAATAAAACCCCATTGAAATTGGTCAAGAAATAAGCAATTTATACGAAGTATCTTCTTTTGCACAATACTGTGCAATTAAATATTTCTTGCTATTGCGCAATACTGTACAATTGACTATTTCTTGCTATTGCGCAATATTGTGCTATTGGGTATTTCTTGCTATTGCGCAATACTGTGCAATTGAAGATTTCTTGCTATTGCGCAATACTGTGCAATTGAAGATTTCTTGCTATTGTGCAATACTGTGCAATTGAAAATTTCTTGCTATTGCACAATACTTATTATATAATAATTTAAACATCCTGCTTGGTGTGTATCTCCTACCATATCATTATTATTTGCTTTTAAATATAAATCAGAAATAACCAACTTAAAATGGAAAATTTTAAAAGAAAAAATAAAGGAAAAAAAGAAAAAAAAGGAAAAAAAAAAATCCCCCCCAAATTTTTTGAACCCCCTTATGATTCATCACCCCAAACTCAATCCCAGCCTTCCCTTTGTGATATGGAGCCTTGTAGTACAATTTCAGAAAGATCCATACACTTACACACAAGTTATTGTCCTGAAACTAGAAAAATACTTGTTTTTGGCCCCTATTTGGCCCCTAATTCCTAAAATATTGAGGCAATTACCCCCATCATCAATCCCAGCCTTCCCTTTGTGGTATGGTACCTTGCAGTACAATTTCAGAGAGATCCATACACTTAAACACAAGTTATTGTCTGGAAACTAGAAAAATGCTTATTTTGGGCCCTTTTTTGGCCCCCAATTCCTAAACGTTTCGGCAATTACCCCCAAACTCAATTCCAGCTTTCCCTTTGTGATATGGAACCTTGTAGTACATTTTCAGAAAGATCCATACACTTACACACAAGTTATGTCTGGAAGTTACAAAAATGCTTATTTTTGGTCCCTTTTTGGCCCCTAATTCCTTTACTGTTGGTACCATAACCCCCAAAATCAATCCCAACCTTCCTTTTGTGGTATTGAACCATGTGGTAAAATTTCATAGAGATCCATTCACTTAAACTAAAGTTAGAGTGCGAAAACCAATGTGTCTTCGGACGACGCCAGACGACGACGACGACGCCAACGTCATACCAATATACGACCACAAAAATTTTTTTGCGGTCGTATAAAAATGGTTAACAAAGGAAGGAAAAAGCCAAAAAGAAAGGAAGAAGTACACACGATTGATCGTTGATTGCTTAATATCCAGTAGCAAATAAGTCATACATGTTCAGGACGAGAACAAGTTAACAATAAATACAATACGTAAGTCTTGTAATAATCCGGATAATGGTCAGCGAAATTTAGACGGTCATTGAAAAATGAGGATTCATTGGATTGGGATAGAAATGTTGCAACATGCCACCTACGGACCCCTCAAAGAGCTTTTGCAAGCGTTCTCAACGTGTAAAGTAGTACACAAGAAGCAAGACAGTGATCACCATAAAGTTAAATCACAATAATACTGAATTCCGATGAAAATTCAAAATGGAAAGTCCATAATCAAATAGCAAAATGGCTATAGAAATGGTTGACAATTGACAAGCAACAGAAGAACACAAGAATCAAAGCAATGATCACCAAATAATATTACATGAGGTAACCAAAGCTTTAGAAGTGGTTAAAAAATGAACAGATGAACACAAGAAGCAAGACTAAACATTGGCATTTGGTCTGTGTGTATTAAAAATGCCAATGCCAAAAGAGATGCTCTTTCCACGTGCTAACTTTCCTAGTCTAAGAACTGTAGTACCTCGTTCCAGCTTCTTCTCATTTATGGATCTTCAACCAGTTATTCAAATTGCTGATGAAGTTATCATTGATGAGGATGAAAAAGTTGAGGTAGAGCCATTCATAGGAGATAAGTTGTATCACTCATAGTCTTCATAGCAGCAGCCTATACGATGTGATAAAAGTGGAGACTAGAAGGATTTCAGGGAAAGATGTCTAATTTAGTTTTGACATTTAACTTTGCATCCTTTTTATACAGGATTCTTGTTGACTGGAAGTTCTAATCTTAATAAGTCAAAAACAAGAAATTTATTTTAATATGAATATATATATTATTTTTTTTAAATATTTCATAATAAAAAAAACGAGTTGTCATGTTACCAGACATTATCCTACTGTAATAGTTGACATATACAACGGAGTATTTGCCTCATCAAAGAACATTTATGGCCCCTTCAATCCTGGTCACGTGGCCGAAATAACTAGTAGCCTTGATGCTGGTATAATTTGAGAGGATAAAACAAATGTATAGAAGCTCAACAAATAGCGAAACGTGATCGCAACTATACCTTAAAACGTCCACATGCTAGATAAAGTCATTATGCGATTAAGTAATGTAAAGAAATTTTAACTCCGTTTCATTAAAACAAATGGTGGAAGAAAAAAACTCACACAAGATCAGTCATATGTGCAACAACTACAAGCACAATCTGTATTAGAATATGCCCCTTTCTTAGTCTTTTAAAGGATTCCACATTCAGTTTCTTATAGTTTGTTTTTTTCTGTACATGCCGAAAGGAGATAATGGTCAAAATCAAAGAGAACAAATGACTGACATTTTCATTACTTACTAGTATTTGAATAACATACAAAGATGTTGCACACAATTAACAAAAGTTGATAAATTCCATATCACACAAGGTGTCCGATTATCTTTGACGATATCTATAATAAATATGAATAAGCAACAAGTATGCAAGGCTCCCATCCATATTGTATGATCTCATTTTATAAATTTTTCGTTTACAGTGTTTATTAATGAACTCTGCATTATTTCATGTGATCTCTTTTTATATTATTTATTTTAATTTTGAAGTTTCGCATATGGTGCATGATATCTTGTTCGAGTTGTTCTATCAGTGATAACTTGTTCAAAAGATTAGTAATGAGTCCCTATTGCCTAACTTATAAAACAGTTACTTTACATATAAATGCAAAGTTTTCTTATTGTGCTACAAGTCAATTTAACGCTCCATATATATATGGTCTCTGGTTTTGTCACATTTGTGATAATTACAAAATGTATGAACTAATGACCATCTTTGTTGTTTATGAATCGCATTCGTCTAGAGCATCTATATTTCTAGGAGGCGACTGTTATTAATGGAAAAAGAGTGCGTCAAAATAGTATTATGAATAGTGTATACAATTGAAATATATAGATTAGATAACGCATTCTAAATGGACTTGTAAATGGAATCTGAAACTCAAAATCTGACTCGAACTTTAGAATAAGTGTATATTGAAATGGCTTCATTATGTTACTTATTGAATCTTAATTGGTAAGCCTCTGTCAAGACAGGGAGAGGACGTAGATATTAGAGAAATATTGCAAACATTGAAAATAAGAGAAATTGATTCAGATCATTTTCAGAAGATAGTTGCGTCCTCCAAGGTCATTGTGGGAGTATTCATTACGATGCTTCAACAGAGAAAATTTTCAATTAAATCACACATTAAAGATAAGTCATAATTTCATCATATGGTATGGTTGAATTACTACCACCTGACAATAGGCAAGGGACAGTCAACAATAGTCTGTTATAAATAATTAAAAAAAATTGTTTTAAATAACGAAGTTTCTACTGGTTATCACGATTTGATTTAAACTATGACAAACTGCCAAGTGCTTAATCTGTTTAATGCACATCTTAAATCTACCCTAAATAAATACTTGTGGGAAAACTGATTCTCTTTAAAAAAAAATCGACACTTAAGTTGGGTTAACCGCATTGTATTTGAACCAAAAGAATTATTTAACAATTAAGTTATCAATGTTTTTGACAGCAAATTAACCTTTTCAAGAATAAACTACGAGTGTATACTGCAAACCCTTTGTACAATCCTAAAAGAGCATGATAATCACTATTATTAATTAATCTGATTAAAATTAAACTTCTGAACATATATCGTGATTTTTTGGTATTTTTACTGGTGAGATTGAATTTACAATTGAACAATTTCGAGTTCCTGAAGACAAATTGGGCCTTGAATGAACCTATGTCAATATAGAATTTAGAGAATGAGTTAAACCAAAGCTATAATAAAATGCTCCGCAGGGCGCAGCTTGATACGACCGCAGAGGTCGAACCCTGAACAGTTGGGGCAAGTATGGACACAACATTCAAGCTTGATACAGCTTTGCATTTGGATTGTGATTAAATATTTGACACAGCATAGGTTTCTGACACAGAATGAATGTGGTCTAAGAACTTAAAAATTTTAAATTGGACATTCACCTATTATGGTCCAATATCCAAAATCTAAATACATGGTTAGATTCAGCATATCAAAGAACCCCAATAATTCAATTTTTGATGAAATCAAACAAAGTTTAATTTTGGACCCTTTTGACCTCAATGTGGACAAAATTAATAAGGGGGCCCAAAAATCAAAAATCTAAATACATGGTTAGATTCAGCATATCAAAAAACCCCATATATTCAATTTTTGTTGAAATCAAACAAAGTTTAATTTTGGACCAACTTGAAAACTGGGCCCATAATCAAAATTCTAAATACATGTTTAGATTCAGCATATCAAAGAACCCTAAGAATTAAATTTTTGTTAAAATCAAACTAAGTTTAATTTTGGACCCTTTGGACCTTAATGTAGACCAATTTGAAAACGGAACCAAAAATTTAGAATCTAAATACACGGTTAGATTCGGCATATCAAAGAACCCCAATAATTCAATTTTTGATGAAATCAAACAAAGTTTAATTTTGGACCCTTTGGACCTCAATGTGGACCAATTTAAAAACAGGGCCCAAAATCCAAAAACTAAATACACGGTTAGATTCAGCATATTAAAGAACCCCCAGAATTCAAGAATAAAACCCCATTGAAATTGGTCAAGAAATAAGCAATTTATACGAAGTATCTTCTTTTGCACAATACTGTGCAATTAAATATTTCTTGCTATTGCGCAATATTGTGCTATTGGATATTTCTTGCTATTGCGCAATACTGTGCAATTGAAGATTTCTTGCTATTGCGCAATACTGTGCAATTGAAGATTTCTTGCTATTGTGCAATACTGTGCAATTGAAAATTTCTTACTATTGCACAATACTTATTATATAATAATTTACACATCCTGTTTGGTGTGTATCTCCTACCGTATCATTATAATTTGCTTTTAAATATAAATCAGAAATAACCAACTTAAAATGGAAAATTTTAAAAGAAAAAAAAAAAGGAAAAAAGAAAAAAAAGGAAAAAGAAAAAAATCCCCCCCCCCCCCCAATTTTTTGAACACCCTTATGATTCATCACCCCCAAACTCAATCCCAGCCTTCCCTTTGTGGTATGGTACCTTGCAGTACAATTTCAGAGAGATCCATACACTTGAACACAAGTTATTGTCTGGAAACTAGATAAATGTGTTTTTTGGCCCCTTTTTGGCCCCAAATTCCTAAAGGTTTAGGGCAAGTACCCCCAAACTCAAACCCAGCTTTCCCTTTGTGATATGGAACCTTGTAGTACAATTTCAGAAAGATCAATACACTTACACACAATTTATTGTCCTGAAACTAGAATAAAATGCTCCGCAGGGCGCAGCTTGATACGACCGCAGAGGTCGAACCCTGAACAGTTGGGGCAAGTATGGACACAACATTCAAGCTTGATACAGCTTTGCATTTGGATTGTGATTAAATATTTGACACAGCATAGGTTTCTGACACAGAATGAATGTGGTCTAAGAACTTAAAAATTTTAAATTGGACATTCACCTATTATGGTCCAATATCCAAAATCTAAATACATGGTTAGATTCAGCATATCAAAGAACCCCAAGAATTCAATTTTTGATGAAATCAAACAGTTTAATTTTGGACCCTTTTGACCTCAATGTGGACAAAATTAATAAGGGGGCCCAAAAATCAAAAATCTAAATACATGGTTAGATTCAGCATATCAAAAAACCCCATATATTCAATTTTTGTTGAAATCAAACAAAGTTTAATTTTGGACCAACTTGAAAACTGGGCCCATAATCAAAATTCTAAATACATGTTTAGATTCAGCATATCAAAGAACCCTAAGAATTAAATTTTTGTTAAAATCAAACTAAGTTTAATTTTGGACCCTTTGGACCTTAATGTAGACCAATTTGAAAACGGAACCAAAAATTTAGAATCTAAATACACGGTTAGATTCGGCATATCAAAGAACCCCAATAATTCAATTTTTGATGAAATCAAACAAAGTTTAATTTTGGACCCTTTGGACCTCAATGTGGACCAATTTAAAAACAGGGCCCAAAATCCAAAAACTAAATACACGGTTAGATTCAGCATATTAAAGAACCCCCAGAATTCAAGAATAAAACCCCATTGAAATTGGTCAAGAAATAAGCAATTTATACGAAGTATCTTCTTTTGCACAATACTGTGCAATTAAATATTTCTTGCTATTGCGCAATATTGTGCTATTGGATATTTCTTGCTATTGCGCAATACTGTGCAATTGAAGATTTCTTGCTATTGCGCAATACTGTGCAATTGAAGATTTCTTGCTATTGTGCAATACTGTGCAATTGAAAATTTCTTACTATTGCACAATACTTATTATATAATAATTTACACATCCTGTTTGGTGTGTATCTCCTACCGTATCATTATAATTTGCTTTTAAATATAAATCAGAAATAACCAACTTAAAATGGAAAATTTTAAAAGAAAAAAAAAAAGGAAAAAAGAAAAAAAAGGAAAAAGAAAAAAATCCCCCCCCCCCCAATTTTTTGAACACCCTTATGATTCATCACCCCCAAACTCAATCCCAGCCTTCCCTTTGTGGTATGGTACCTTGCAGTACAATTTCAGAGAGATCCATACACTTGAACACAAGTTATTGTCTGGAAACTAGATAAATGTGTTTTTTGGCCCCTTTTTGGCCCCAAATTCCTAAAGGTTTAGGGCAAGTACCCCCAAACTCAAACCCAGCTTTCCCTTTGTGATATGGAACCTTGTAGTACAATTTCAGAAAGATCAATACACTTACACACAAGTTATTGTCCTGAAACTAGAATAAAATGCTCCGCAGGGCGCAGCTTGATACGACCGCAGAGGTCGAACCCTGAACAGTTGGGGCAAGTATGGACACAACATTCAAGCTTGATACAGCTTTGCATTTGGATTGTGATTAAATATTTGACACAGCATAGGTTTCTGACACAGAATGAATGTGGTCTAAGAACTTAAAAATTTTAAATTGGACATTCACCTATTATGGTCCAATATCCAAAATCTAAATACATGGTTAGATTCAGCATATCAAAGAACCCCAATAATTCAATTTTTGATGAAATCAAACAAAGTTTAATTTTGGACCCTTTTGACCTCAATGTGGACAAAGTTGATAATGGGGCCCAAAAATCAAAAATCTAAATACATGGTTAGATTCAGCATATCAAAGAACCCCATATATTCAATTTTTGTTGAAATCAAACAAAGTTTAATTTTGGACCCCAATTTGGACCAACTTGAAAACTGGGCCCATAATCAAAAATCTAAATACATGTTTAGATTCAGCATATCAAAGAACCCTAAGAATTAAATTTTTGTTAAAATCAAACTAAGTTTAATTTTGGACCCTTTGGACCTTAATGTAGACCAATTTGAAAACGGAACCAAAAATTAAGAATCTAAATACACGGTTAGATTCGGCATATCAAAGAACCCCAATAATTCAATTTTTTATGAAATCAAACAAAGTTTAATTTTGGACCCTTTGGACCTCAATGTGGACCAAACTAAAAACGGGGCCCAAAATCCAAAAACTAAATACACGGTTAGATTCAGCATATTAAAGAACCCCATTGAAATTGGTCAAGAAATAAGCAATTTATACGAAGTATCTTCTTTTGCACAATACTGTGCAATTAAATATTTCTTGCTATTGCGCAATACTGTACAATTGACTATTTCTTGCTATTGCGCAATATTGTGCTATTGGGTATTTCTTGCTATTGCGCAATACTGTGCAATTGAAGATTTCTTGCTATTGCGCAATACTGTGCAATTGAAGATTTCTTGCTATTGTGCAATACTGTGCAATTGAAAATTTCTTGCTATTGCACAATACTTATTATATAATAATTTACACATCCTGCTTGGTGTGTATCTCCTACCATATCATTATTATTTGCTTTTAAATATAAATCAGAAATAACCAACTTAAAATGGAAAATTTTAAAAGAAAAAATAAAGGAAAAAAAGAAAAAAAAGGAAAAAAAAAAATCCCCCCCAAATTTTTTGAACCCCCTTATGATTCATCACCCCAAACTCAATCCCAGCCTTCCCTTTGTGATATGGAGCCTTGTAGTACAATTTCAGAAAGATCCATACACTTACACACAAGTTATTGTCCTGAAACTAGAAAAATACTTGTTTTTGGCCCCTATTTTGCCCCTAATTCCTAAAATATTGAGGCAATTACCCCCATCATCAATCCCAGCCTTCCCTTTGTGGTATGGTACCTTGCAGTACAATTTCAGAGAGATCCATACACTTAAACACAAGTAATTGTCTGGAAACTAGAAAAATGCTTATTTTGGGCCCTTTTTTGGCCCCCAATTCCTAAACGTTTCGGCAATTACCCCCAAACTCAATTCCAGCTTTCCCTTTGTGATATGGAACCTTGTAGTACAATTTCAGAAAGATCCATACACTTACACACAAGTTATGTCTGGAAGTTACAAAAATGCTTATTTTTGGTCCCTTTTTGGCCCCTAATTCCTTTACTGTTGGTACCATAACCCCCAAAATCAATCCCAACCTTCCTTTTGTGGTATTGAACCATGTGGTAAAATTTCATAGAGATCCATTCACTTAAACTAAAGTTAGAGTGCGAAAACCAATGTGTCTTCGGACGACGCCAGACGACGACGACGACGCCAACGTCATACCAATATACGACCACAAAAATTTTTTTGCGGTCGTATAAAAATGGTTAACAAAGGAAGGAAAAAGCCAAAAAGAAAGGAAGAAGTACACACGATTGATCGTTGATTGCTTAACATCCAGTAGCAAATAAGTCATACATGTTCAGGACGAGAACAAGTTAACAATAAATACAATACGTAAGTCTTGTAATAATCCGGATAATGGTCAGCGAAATTTAGACGGTCATTGAAAAATGAGGATTCATTGGATTGGGATAGAAATGTTGCAACATGCCACCTACGGACCCCTCAAAGAGCTTTTGCAAGCGTTCTCAACGTGTAAAGTAGTACACAAGAAGCAAGACAGTGATCACCATAAAGTTAAATCACAATAATACTGAATTCCGATGAAAATTCAAAATGGAAAGTCCATAATCAAATAGCAAAATGGCTATAGAAATGGTTGACAATTGACAAGCAACAGAAGAACACAAGAATCAAAGCAATGATCACCAAATAATATTACATGAGGTAACCAAAGCTTTAGAAGTGGTTAAAAAATGAACAGATGAACACAAGAAGCAAGACTAAACATTGGCATTTGGTATGTGTGTATTAAAAATGCCAATGCCAAAAGAGATGCTCTTTCCACGTGCTAACTTTCCTAGTCTAAGAACTGTAGTACCTCGTTCCAGCTTCTTCTCATTTATGGATCTTCAACCAGTTATTCAAATTGCTGATGAAGTTATCATTGATGAGGATGAAAAAGTTGAGGTAGAGCCATTCATAGGAGATAAGTTGTATCACTCATAGTCTTCATAGCAGCAGCCTATACGATGTGATAAAAGTGGAGACTAGAAGGATTTCAGGGAAAGATGTCTAATTTAGTTTTGACATTTAACTTTGCATCCTTTTTATACAGGATTCTTGTTGACTGGAAGTTCTAATCTTAATAAGTCAAAAACAAGAAATTATTTTAATATGAATATATATATTATTTTTTTTAAATATTTCATAATAAAAAAAAACGAGTTGTCATGTTACCAGACATTATCCTACTGTAATAGTTGACATATACAACGGAGTATTTGCCTCATCAAAGAACATTTATGGCCCCTTCAATCCTGGTCACGTGGCCGAAATAACTAGTAGCCTTGATGCTGGTATAATTTGAGAGGATAAAACAAATGTATAGAAGCTCAACAAATAGCGAAACGTGATCGCAACTATACCTTAAAACGTCCACATGCTAGATAAAGTCATTATGCGATTAAGTAATGTAAAGAAATTTTAACTCCGTTTCATTAAAACAAATGGTGGAAGAAAAAAACTCACACAAGATCAGTCATATGTGCAACAACTACAAGCACAATCTGTATTAGAATATGCCCCTTTCTTAGTCTTTTAAAGGATTCCACATTCAGTTTCTTATAGTTTGTTTTTTTCTGTACATGCCGAAAGGAGATAATGGTCAAAATCAAAGAGAACAAATGACTGACATTTTCATTACTTACTAGTATTTGAATAACATACAAAGATGTTGCACACAATTAACAAAAGTTGATAAATTCCATATCACACAAGGTGTCCGATTATCTTTGACGATATCTATAATAAATATGAATAAGCAACAAGTATGCAAGGCTCCCATCCATATTGTATGATCTCATTTTATAAATTTTTCGTTTACAGTGTTTATTAATGAACTCTGCATTATTTCATGTGATCTCTTTTTATATTATTTATTTTAATTTTGAAGTTTCGCATATGGTGCATGATATCTTGTTCGAGTTGTTCTATCAGTGATAACTTGTTCAAAAGATTAGTAATGAGTCCCTATTGCCTAACTTATAAAACAGTTACTTTACATATAAATGCAAAGTTTTCTTATTGTGCTACAAGTCAATTTAACGCTCCATATATATATGGTCTCTGGTTTTGTCACATTTGTGATAATTACAAAATGTATGAACTAATGACCATCTTTGTTGTTTATGAATCGCATTCGTCTAGAGCATCTATATTTCTAGGAGGCGACTGTTATTAATGGAAAAAGAGTGCGTCAAAATAGTATTATGAATAGTGTATACAATTGAAATATATAGATTAGATAACGCATTCTAAATGGACTTGTAAATGGAATCTGAAACTCAAAATCTGACTCGAACTTTAGAATAAGTGTATATTGAAATGGCTTCATTATGTTACTTATTGAATCTTAATTGGTAAGCCTCTGTCAAGACAGGGAGAGGACGTAGATATTAGAGAAATATTGCAAACATTGAAAATAAGAGAAATTGATTCAGATCATTTTCAGAAGATAGTTGCGTCCTCCAAGGTCATTGTGGGAGTATTCATTACGATGCTTCAACAGAGAAAATTTTCAATTAAATCACACATTAAAGATAAGTCATAATTTCATCATATGGTATGGTTGAATTACTACCACCTGACAATAGGCAAGGGACAGTCAACAATAGTCTGTTATAAATAATTAAAAAAAAATGTTTTAAATAACGAAGTTTCTACTGGTTATCACGATTTGATTTAAACTATGACAAACTGCCAAGTGCTTAATCTGTTTAATGCACATCTTAAATCTACCCTAAATAAATACTTGTGGGAAAACTGATTCTCTTTAAAAAAAAATCGACACTTAAGTTGGGTTAACCGCATTGTATTTGAACCAAAAGAATTATTTAACAATTAAGTTATCAATGTTTTTGACAGCAAATTAACCTTTTCAAGAATAAACTACGAGTGTATACTGCAAACCCTTTGTACAATCCTAAAAGAGCATGATAATCACTATTATTAATTAATCTGATTAAAATTAAACTTCTGAACATATATCGTGATTTTTTGGTATTTTTACTGGTGAGATTGAATTCACAATTGAACAATTTCGAGTTCCTGAAGACAAATTGGGCCTTGAATGAACCTATGTCAATATAGAATTTAGAGAATGAGTTAAACCAAAGCTATAATAAAATGCTCCGCAGGGCGCAGCTTGATACGACCGCAGAGGTCGAACCCTGAACAGTTGGGGCAAGTATGGACACAACATTCAAGCTTGATACAGCTTTGCATTTGGATTGTGATTAAATATTTGACACAGCATAGGTTTCTGACACAGAATGAATGTGGTCTAAGAACTTAAAAATTTTAAATTGGACATTCACCTATTATGGTCCAATATCCAAAATCTAAATACATGGTTAGATTCAGCATATCAAAGAACCCCAATAATTCAATTTTTGATGAAATCAAACAAAGTTTAATTTTGGACCCTTTTGACCTCAATGTGGACAAAATTAATAAGGGGGCCCAAAAATCAAAAATCTAAATACATGGTTAGATTCAGCATATCAAAAAACCCCATATATTCAATTTTTGTTGAAATCAAACAAAGTTTAATTTTGGACCAACTTGAAAACTGGGCCCATAATCAAAATTCTAAATACATGTTTAGATTCAGCATATCAAAGAACCCTAAGAATTAAATTTTTGTTAAAATCAAACTAAGTTTAATTTTGGACCCTTTGGACCTTAATGTAGACCAATTTGAAAACGGAACCAAAAATTTAGAATCTAAATACACGGTTAGATTCGGCATATCAAAGAACCCCAATAATTCAATTTTTGATGAAATCAAACAAAGTTTAATTTTGGACCCTTTGGACCTCAATGTGAACCAATTTAAAAACAGGGCCCAAAATCCAAAAACTAAATACACGGTTAGATTCAGCATATTAAAGAACCCCCAGAATTCAAGAATAAAACCCCATTGAAATTGGTCAAGAAATAAGCAATTTATACGAAGTATCTTCTTTTGCACAATACTGTGCAATTAAATATTTCTTGCTATTGCGCAATATTGTGCTATTGGATATTTCTTGCTATTGCGCAATACTGTGCAATTGAAGATTTCTTGCTATTGCGCAATACTGTGCAATTGAAGATTTCTTGCTATTGTGCAATACTGTGCAATTGAAAATTTCTTACTATTGCACAATACTTATTATATAATAATTTACACATCCTGTTTGGTGTGTATCTCCTACCGTATCATTATAATTTGCTTTTAAATATAAATCAGAAATAACCAACTTAAAATGGAAAATTTTAAAAGAAAAAAAAAAAGGAAAAAAGAAAAAAAAGGAAAAAGAAAAAAATCCCCCCCCCCCCAATTTTTTGAACACCCTTATGATTCATCACCCCCAAACTCAATCCCAGCCTTCCCTTTGTGGTATGGTACCTTGCAGTACAATTTCAGAGAGATCCATACACTTGAACACAAGTTATTGTCTGGAAACTAGATAAATGTGTTTTTTGGCCCCTTTTTGGCCCCAAATTCCTAAAGGTTTAGGGCAAGTACCCCCAAACTCAAACCCAGCTTTCCCTTTGTGATATGGAACCTTGTAGTACAATTTCAGAAAGATCAATACACTTACACACAAGTTATTGTCCTGAAACTAGAATAAAATGCTCCGCAGGGCGCAGCTTGATACGACCGCAGAGGTCGAACCCTGAACAGTTGGGGCAAGTATGGACACAACATTCAAGCTTGATACAGCTTTGCATTTGGATTGTGATTAAATATTTGACACAGCATAGGTTTCTGACACAGAATGAATGTGGTCTAAGAACTTAAAAATTTTAAATTGGACATTCACCTATTATGGTCCAATATCCAAAATCTAAATACATGGTTAGATTCAGCATATCAAAGAACCCCAAGAATTCAATTTTTGATGAAATCAAACAGTTTAATTTTGGACCCTTTTGACCTCAATGTGGACAAAGTTGATAATGGGGCCCAAAAATCAAAAATCTAAATACATGGTTAGATTCAGCATATCAAAGAACTCCATATATTCAATTTTTGTTGAAATCAAACAAAGTTTAATTTTGGACCGCAATTTGGACCAACTTGAAAACTGGGCCCATAATCAAAAATCTAAATACATGTTTAGATTCAGCATATCAAAGAACCCTAAGAATTAAATTTTTGTTAAAATCAAACTAACTTTAATTTTGGACCCTTTGGACCTTAATGTAGACCAATTTGAAAACGGAACCAAAAATTAAGAATCTAAATACACGGTTAGATTCGGCATATCAAAGAACCCCAATAATTCAATTTTTATGAAATCAAACAAAGTTTAATTTTGGACCCTTTGGACCTCAATGTGGACCAAACTAAAAACGGGGCCCAAAATCCAAAAACTAAATACACGGTTAGATTCAGCATATTAAAGAACCCCATTGAAATTGGTCAAGAAATAAGCAATTTATACGAAGTATCTTCTTTTGCACAATACTGTCGATTAAATATTTCTTGCTATTGCGCAATACTGTACAATTGACTATTTCTTGCTATTGCGCAATATTGTGCTATTGGGTATTTCTTGCTATTGCGCAATACTGTGCAATTGAAGATTTCTTGCTATTGCGCAATACTGTGCAATTGAAGATTTCTTGCTATTGTGCAATACTGTGCAATTGAAAATTTCTTGCTATTGCACAATACTTATTATATAATAATTTACACATCCTGCTTGGTGTGTATCTCCTACCATATCATTATTATTTGCTTTTAAATATAAATCAGAAATAACCAACTTAAAATGGAAAATTTTAAAAGAAAAAATAAAGGAAAAAAAGAAAAAAAAGGAAAAAAAAAAATCCCCCCCAAATTTTTTGAACCCCCTTATGATTCATCACCCCAAACTCAATCCCAGCCTTCCCTTTGTGATATGGAGCCTTGTAGTACAATTTCAGAAAGATCCATACACTTACACACAAGTTATTGTCCTGAAACTAGAAAAATACTTGTTTTTGGCCCCTATTTGGCCCCTAATTCCTAAAATATTGAGGCAATTACCCCCATCATCAATCCCAGCCTTCCCTTTGTGGTATGGTACCTTGCAGTACAATTTCAGAGAGATCCATACACTTAAACACAAGTTATTGTCTGGAAACTAGAAAAATGCTTATTTTGGGCCCTTTTTTGGCCCCCAATTCCTAAACGTTTCGGCAATTACCCCCAAACTCAATTCCAGCTTTCCCTTTGTGATATGGAACCTTGTAGTACAATTTCAGAAAGATCCATACACTTACACACAAGTTATGTCTGGAAGTTACAAAAATGCTTATTTTTGGTCCCTTTTTGGCCCCTAATTCCTTTACTGTTGGTACCATAACCCCCAAAATCAATCCCAACCTTCCTTTTGTGGTATTGAACCATGTGGTAAAATTTCATAGAGATCCATTCACTTAAACTAAAGTTAGAGTGCGAAAACCAATGTGTCTTCGGACGACGCCAGACGACGACGACGACGACGACGACGCCAACGTCATACCAATATACGACCACAAAAATTTTTTTGCGGTCGTATAAAAATGGTTAACAAAGGAAGGAAAAAGCCAAAAAGAAAGGAAGAAGTACACACGATTGATCGTTGATTGCTTAACATCCAGTAGCAAATAAGTCATACATGTTCAGGACGAGAACAAGTTAACAATAAATACAATACGTAAGTCTTGTAATAATCCGGATAATGGTCAGCGAAATTTAGACGGTCATTGAAAAATGAGGATTCATTGGATTGGGATAGAAATGTTGCAACATGCCACCTACGGACCCCTCAAAGAGCTTTTGCAAGCGTTCTCAACGTGTAAAGTAGTACACAAGAAGCAAGACAGTGATCACCATAAAGTTAAATCACAATAATACTGAATTCCGATGAAAATTCAAAATGGAAAGTCCATAATCAAATAGCAAAATGGCTATAGAAATGGTTGACAATTGACAAGCAACAGAAGAACACAAGAATCAAAGCAATGATCACCAAATAATATTACATGAGGTAACCAAAGCTTTAGAAGTGGTTAAAAAATGAACAGATGAACACAAGAAGCAAGACTAAACATTGGCATTTGGTATGTGTGTATTAAAAATGCCAATGCCAAAAGAGATGCTCTTTCCACGTGCTAACTTTCCTAGTCTAAGAACTGTAGTACCTCGTTCCAGCTTCTTCTCATTTATGGATCTTCAACCAGTTATTCAAATTGCTGATGAAGTTATCATTGATGAGGATGAAAAAGTTGAGGTAGAGCCATTCATAGGAGATAAGTTGTATCACTCATAGTCTTCATAGCAGCAGCCTATACGATGTGATAAAAGTGGAGACTAGAAGGATTTCAGGGAAAGATGTCTAATTTAGTTTTGACATTTAACTTTGCATCCTTTTTATACAGGATTCTTGTTGACTGGAAGTTCTAATCTTAATAAGTCAAAAACAAGAAATTTATTTTAATATGAATATATATATTATTTTTTTTAAATATTTCATAATAAAAAAAACGAGTTGTCATGTTACCAGACATTATCCTACTGTAATAGTTGACATATACAACGGAGTATTTGCCTCATCAAAGAACATTTATGGCCCCTTCAATCCTGGTCACGTGGCCGAAATAACTAGTAGCCTTGATGCTGGTATAATTTGAGAGGATAAAACAAATGTATAGAAGCTCAACAAATAGCGAAACGTGATCGCAACTATACCTTAAAACGTCCACATGCTAGATAAAGTCATTATGCGATTAAGTAATGTAAAGAAATTTTAACTCCGTTTCATTAAAACAAATGGTGGAAGAAAAAAACTCACACAAGATCAGTCATATGTGCAACAACTACAAGCACAATCTGTATTAGAATATGCCCCTTTCTTAGTCTTTTAAAGGATTCCACATTCAGTTTCTTATAGTTTGTTTTTTTCTGTACATGCCGAAAGGAGATAATGGTCAAAATCAAAGAGAACAAATGACTGACATTTGATACCGTAAAAAGACTTCAGGAAAGAGAACATATAACAAAACAGCTATCACTTTTAACAAGAGCACAAGGACATGTTAGCATCGGAAATGAAGGATCTAAATGACAGTGAGGAAAACGGAAGTGAGAATGTTATACTTACACACGAAGACCCACAAAATGAAAGAAGAAAACTCATTAATTTATCTTTGCGTTACATACAATATTCATTTGTTTCTTGGTTTTCAGAAAATTCATTTGTGGATGGTTCTGGATTTGGCACAGGATTAGATTTTGGACTCCTTCCTAATCCTGTTTAGCCATAGCGTTACTCGTGATACTAAAGGTAATGATGACACTAATGAGTACTACTGAAACAAAAATCGTATTTTTGTGTGAGTGCTCTTAAATGAATATTCTAAAAATATTAACGAAAAAATATGTTTCATGTTAATTTTGTTACTCTAATGAACGTAATTAGGCATTAAAACACTAATGTTTGTTTAACCAACGTTCATTAATTTTATAAGGAATGTGTACTTCACGGTCATGTGATGTAAACCGTGTAGGTGGAATTAAGTCACAGCCCGTACACATTTAAAGATTTCTGTTTAATCCACGTGTTAATTCATAGAGTTAATCAAGTTTTTTTCACATAAATATGAGCATGTCTACTTGTTAGGTTAGCTTTTAATTGTGCATATGAGCGGTTTGCATTTGACCGTGTTGATTATAAAAATGATTTTTCACAACGATAACACTATATTGGGCATCAAAATATCGTCCGATCGTATTTTATATACAAAATACATCATATTCTTGAAATAATTTTTTTTGGAAAACCGTAGCTACTGCCCAAGTTGAAAAACAACTAAAAATTTGAAATTATGGTTTTTTTTATTTATTGCAATGAATACTCTTATTATAATAATCTTAGGCAGATCGGGGGGGGGGGGGGGGGGGGGCTGGCTTATGTGGGAAAAAAATGGTTGGTTATATAGAAAATCACTGGAATGGGCCCCCCTCTCCCCTCTTGTAAAAAGTTCTGGATCAGCCAATGATAATAACTTTACATTTACATTCTGAACAGCTAACTAAAGCATCACATGAATTAGAAAAGATTCCCCCAGGAAAGGATTTATAAACACATGAACAACATATTCATTCTTCAATGACCATTTTATGTTAATGCCCTTTTCCGCATATAGAATAACTGCTATTGGAATGGATGGGACAGAGGTTGTTAAACCTATGAACAGCGAGATAGGGACAAAGTGCCGAGCTATAAAAGAAAATAGACAGTCAAAATAATTTGTTAAATGGATATACGTTGAATATTTAATTTTCTTGTGAGATATATATGTGAAATTAGTATCATTAAAATGGATAATAATACATATCATGCTTTTTTACCAACATGCCCAAAAGGATGTTAGTTTGTGTACATGTATATATATATAGGACATTGCTTTTGCTAAGATTTGCTGCAACTAAATATAAAAGTTAAATAAACCATAAACTTAATATGGCTATCAGAAGTTTGCCAGAAATTCATTGCAAATAATATGTGGCTATCAGAGGTTCGCCAGAAGTTCACCACAAACTATATATGGCTATCAGGGGTTCGCCAGAAGTTCACCACAAACTATATATGGCTATCACAGGTTCGCCAGAAGTTCACCGCAAACTGCATATGGCTATCAGAGGTTCGCCAGAAGTTCACCGCAAACTATATATTGCAATCCAATGTTCGCCAGAAGTTCACCAAAAACTAAACATGGTTATCAGAGGTTCGCCGCAAGGTTCCCGCAAACGTATTTGCATATTATAGAGACCTGTTGATTGGTTGTAAAATTATGCCAGAAGTTCGCCGCAAAATATATATGGGAAAAAGTCGCCGCAGATCTGCCGAAAACCTCATTTGCATGGTAAAAAGTCGCGGCGAGGTTGCCGCAAACTGCCGCAATCTGCCGCAGACGTAAGCCAGAAGCCAGATTTTTAGGTAAGGGAATGTTTGAACACCCCATTATTGCTGATATTTTAAGATGCCAGCCTCACGGTTTCCCTTGCGTGTATAATAAGTTAGTTAGACAAGACATTGCAAATTGCCTACGCAACAGAACGTGGTTTCATATTGTCAATGAAAGGGTACAGAAATTACAGGAAACATACCAGTTCTATTTGGGTACGTCTAAACACTGCTCAGAACCGCCTGAGTGCACTCAGGATGGATGTATATCCGTTACACGCTGCTTCTTTCAGAGTTGGCTCTTTTGTTGTTAGTAACAGCAGCCATTATGAAAATTCAAAGTGCAAAATGCAACTCTGCTCATGCCAGTTACCATTTCTGTGAAGTTTCATTAAGTTAGGAACACTTTGATTATTTTAGGATTTTTGCTGTTTCCGTGAAAACGACAGCCATCTTGTGCATTCAAATGTCAGGTGCACAACCTCACATGCTGGTCCACATTATGGTATAGTTCCATTTAATTCCAAGAAATGTGTGGAATAAGAATTAGAAGAATAAAAAGAAACGAAGAATAAATAACTCCGTGGGTTGCCATAATTATAACAACAGTACAAATTAACACAAAAGTACGATTTGAAAGTAAACGCAAGTTACTGAAAGCATGGAAGTAATATTGAAAGGAATAACTACAACGCCAGTTCAAAGGTTTCATCTGCGTTACCGCCCATCTTTCGATAACTCGTTAATTGGTTTAATATATGGCATGGTAATTGACTACTCGGCATGTGATAGATCAAATCACTGACACTTTCCGGTTATTGTCGTGTTCACGGAAATATACGAACAAACCGGATGTTGTCATAAATACTAAGGAAGTCAAAATTGTCTGAAGTTATCTTTAAAAACGATCAATAACGGTTTAAAAAAACTATAGTTTGTAAAGATGGAGGACGTTCCCGATGAAATTTTTGATGACTTTGAAACTAATTTTCCACATAAACGGCAGTCAAATTCAAACTCCATTTCTGAAAGTTAAGAAGATAATTTTACAAATTGTATGTCTTAACATGGAAGTAGAACAAAAATTAACATACTACTTGCATGGCCTTATAAACAACCTTGTATTGAACAGTCTTCTATACATTATCATCTGATCAATTAAAACAAGTTAAACCTTCAATTACTATACTCTTCTAATTTGTACACAAAATTTAAAATGACTCACTAAAAATAAAACTGCCGATAGAAATAGCGTCATGCTCTCTTTGTTTGATTGTTTTTCTCTTTCTTGTAATGTGTTAATGTTATCAAAACTTTTTTTTTTAAATAGATATAAATTTTAATACGGTAGCACCGCTAACCATTTTAATTTCATGTTTAAATAAAGTATTTTATGACTTTTATTTCATGTAAGTCTAAATTATTTGAAAGTTAATATTTTTTTTAATGCTCGATAAACTTGGCACATTTCAACAGTAAAATATCATATGTCTACATCTGTCTACATTATTTTGTTATACATCATGTGAACCCTGACCGCATCATCGTTATTACCTGTTTTTACTTGAGATCCGCTTTCAACCGGAAAATGCTTTTAAATCAATTTGAAACAAACAGTAAAAAGCCAAAATATGCAAAAATAATTACAACTTACCATGTTAAGCTGTTGTAGTTTATACAATTCTCGTCCGTTTTTCAAGTTTTTTTCACCATTCGATTTCTTTCTAAAGGTAGATGTTTTATGTGATACAGCGCTACCTTGTTAATAATAAACTAGGGATTTCCCACAGGTGCGCTATAATTACCGGACTCCATAAAACCACGTGACTGATAAGAAATTCCAGATGCCATTTTACAACCGCGGTATCACAGATAGTAACCAAAGGGGTCCTACCGCTGAGACTATAATTGGACAAAATCGTATGACTTTAGTACAGAGCTCTACATGCCATTAATACATGCTAATTAGTCGTTGTTATTCCTTTCAATATTACTTCCATGCTGAAAGTAATTCCTTGTGGGGTTGAATCTTTAAAAGGAAAGCCATATGTGATATCTTAATTAAGAAAATATCCAAAATCACATTGCAATTATCTATTGCATAGTATATCCACAATATATTGATGAAATTAAATCTCCAGATAGTTTTTGGTAGAATCTGGTGCCATCGCGTACTTTAAAATATCATTTATAACATGACACTAATACAATGGAATATCTATCCTATCCGAAACTGTAGTACATTTTGATCCGTATGACATTAATCAATAATATGTACATCCAATCCATACCGTTGGAAAGTCACAATTATAAACTTCGTATAATACTTTGTATGTAGTGTAGAAACCGTATAACTGAATCTATTCATACTGTAAACGACAAATTTATTTTCCAGTACCTTTGAAAATTATTGGTATAAAAAATCAATTCCGATTTGACTCCAGATTACTAAATGTATATATCATTGAAAAAGCTCCAAATTATCTCCCTTTGATGCAAAAATGTCATATTTAGGCATTAAAATTAAAATATATTTTTTAACTCATCGGTGACCTATATTTTTTTTAATTTTTATTTTCAAATGAACTGTACTTAAACTAAACTATTGTAAAATTTTAGCGATTTCTGTAATTTAGTTCTTTTATTATTTCGATATTACCTCTATTTCTCCGATAAGTTCAACAGAAAAAAGTACATTTACAGTATGCTTCTTTCGAAGGCAGATTGAGAGCGTAAATGAACGTTGACCCCATTAATTTATTTAATTAATAAGATAAAGTTCATTTACAGAAAAATACAGCGAGATCTTATATTAGGAAAAAAAAATATATTTAGACCCGCCAGCCCCCTTCAGTGCATCGATCAGCGAATTACGAATGCGTTAGGGATAAAGTTCAATAAAATTGTTAAGCTTTCAAAAGCAACCTCACTTTCACATGCGCCAGAAAGTAATCTTGAAGTTGATGGTTTTCTTAAAGTAAACTATTTGATATGAGTGAATGAAGGGCAAATATAGGTAATTTTTCTGCAACTATTAACTCTTTCGGAATTTATCTCTAACGATTTTTTTGTTGATCGTGTTAAAGTATTTGACGAAATTATTTAAGACAGCAAGTTACAGGATATGAAGTGACAACTATTTTTTTTGTACGTCACACAGGTAATGGAAAATAAATTTGTCGTTTACAGTATGAAGAGGTGCAGCTAACGATTTCTACATGAAAAATAAAGCAGTGTCTGAAGTATATACTAGAAGTGTTATGTCGCTCAGGTATTACAGGAAATTGAAAACGTTAGCATTTAGCATTGAAAAACAAATATTGTATTCCACTTATTTAGATGTACTTTTTTACTTATACATACCTGTTTCTTGGTTTGTTTGGAAGAACTGCATGACTCCTACTTTCTTCCATTTTGTTTAATAATGATACGATCAAGGTTCAATTTACCCTTCCAATTGAAACCCTCTACACTAACCATGATGATATCAAGAGTCCAGCCAGTTATTCAAGATTAAACACATAAATCTTAACAAGAAGCAAAGCTGCGTTTCTTTGTTTTCCAATGAGAAATCAGGTCATGTGCATCATGGTAAATGGACAGAAAGTCACAGGACATATCACAAATTTGATAGGACAAAAAGTCACAAATAATTTGTTGTCAATTGTTAGTATATATAAGAGAAATATCTTGATATATTTACATTCTAATACATATATTCATAATAAAGTGTAGGAAATGTGTCATTATACTTGAAAAATTAAGATTTATTTAATTGTAATCAATAAAAGGATATATTTCTTGGCACCATGAAGCCATTTAAGTGCCAAGCCACTTTGACATTTTGTCTTTTTAACAATTCATATTTTTTTTTATAAATTTTGTTTACAAAGTTGGTTTATATACAATTGTTCAAGAAAAAAACAAAACTGTTCGTGTAAAAATAAGCGTTTCTTATTCTGACAAATTAATCAGAAAAAATGAATTGTGACTTTTTGTCCATGACTTTTTTGTCTATGACTTTCTGTCCTACATTCTACAAAATGAGTATAGGATTGTGCGTTATGAATGTGGACGAATTTATTTTCAAGTGAACAATTAGTTGACCATTATATAAATTAAATATTCTAGTGATATGTGTTTATTTTATTCATATTACCAATAAACATGATGCTTGTTTGATTTAACAGTTAGTCAAATGTCGAATCGAAATCACTGAAGCAAAGAAACCAAATAAAACTGTCAAAAAATATTTTTTTCTGAACCAAAACGTCCTTCAATAAATTCATCGTATTGGCCAGATAGGTCTGGGAATATTTCCCTTATACTCAAACACCGCAACTTGGAATAACTTGTCTGTTCCCAGCTCCAAGATATCCATGGATTCACAGAACATATTAGCGGTATGCAGCATGTCTGTGGCATCTATTGTAGGCTTGGTCTGTACATATATATTTTATTCTGAAGAACCTATGTTGATACAATGGTATACAGAAACACATTGGCATACATAATAATATTATTATAAGACATATGGTGAGGTAACAGCAAATAGAGAAGAAAAAAATGCATAGGTTTGAAGGCTTACATTTTATCAGAGATAATCCATTTTCTGGAAGCTGAGCAATCGTGTCATTCCTGTATCTCATTGCTACCTCCACAACCAAAGGGTCCAATACAACATTGTGAAAATCCTGAAATTGAATAAATAAAATAGATAAATACGTGGAAATTGTTTTTTTTTTTCCCAATACAGCTCTGATGCGGAGGGTTGTAAATGTGTCTTTTTAGTTAATTAAAAGGAGATTAATTAAACTTTGTAATGTTTGATTTTAGTTTGAAACTAACATTGAACCATATCATTCAAGGTAACATAATGTCTGTCCCTTTTCCAAAATACCCTCATTTTACAGTGGTAGTCCAAATTTCCCCGACAATCATACGGCCTTATACACGGAGCCTTGGCTCACACCGAACAGCAAGTTATAAAGGGCCCCAAAAATTACTAATGTAAAACCATTCAAACGGGAAAACCAACGGTCTAATCTATATTAAAATGAGAAACACGTATGAACTACGTTAACAGACGCGGTGGTGTCTTGTCATGGCTTTGTTTGGACTTGTTTGTTTGCTTTTGGCCTTGAATGTTTGTCCCTAATAATGTTATTAACAATGTATTTGCATTCAGGTATCGCAGATAAAAAAAAATATTGAGTTAAGCCTTCAAATTGATATTTTATCGTGTGTTTTTCTATGTTGTGATGTTATACTATTGTTTCAGAAAAAGGGAGAAGGTTTGGTACCATTAAAATGTTTAATCCCGCTGCAAATGTTTGCACCTATCCTAAGTCAGGAATCTGATGTACAGTAGTTATCGATTGTTTATGTAATTTATACGTGTTTCTCGTTTTTTTATATAGATTAGACCGTTGGTTTTCCCGTTTGAATGGTTTTACACTAATAATTTTGGGGCCCTTTATATCTTGTTGTTTGGTGTGAGCCAAGGCTCCGTGTTGAAGGCCGTACATTGACCTATAATGGTTTACTTTTATAAATTGTTATTTTGATGGAGACACTACAAAAGTCAAAAAGTCTGAAAAGACCAGTTTTTGTCTGAATTTGCATGAATTTTTTACTCGACATTCTTAATTTGTCTGAATAATTTTTAAACATTCTTGACATAGTATGAATTTGTCTAATAAGGTTCTTGATTTAGGTCAAAGAATTTGTTCCCATCTTGATTCAAAAACCTTATTCATTTTTTAGACGACCCAAAACATTTTTTATTCAAATTTGAGTGTTTAATTTTATACCCTCCTGAAAAGAGATCTATATTATGCATGTCTGTTTTAGATCCATGTCATAAGACCAATGATTTCTATAGAAATCATTGATGGGACCCATTATAAAAACATTTTTTTTATTATTCCTGGAGTAGATAATAATTTTCTTTTAATCTTTGGGAATTATTCAATTTTTTTTTTTTAAATGATTAACATCATAATTTTGATGAAAATCCATTTTAATTCTTTTTTTTTCATTAAAATTATTATTTTCATTTTCATCTATCAACAGACTTTTTTAAATTGTAGTGGCATGGTCGGTCAACTGATAAGTTGTATGGCTGATTACATGTAAAGCAGTAATTTCTATTTGACAGTTGCGTGTACCCTGGGATGTGGAATACCTTAATTTTATGGGGAATATCCTGTCCACGTGTTATACTTCATATATATTCTAACAGATAACATTACACAAATTTTCTTCTGTTAAATGAAGGATTTGTATAGTAAAACTATACAAATCCTTGGAAGAATTAGGATACCATCATATTTTGCTATTTATATAAACCACATTTTGATACAATAATTATTTACCATATTAGCATTGAATAATAAGAATGTAGAATGAAATATGTCTACAGTATGATTGGTTTTAATCATTTAGTAATTATTTATAAGATTTAGTAATCAAATTGTTTTATATCAATATACCCACATTTGAATTATTAATACTTTAACCCCCAAGGGTGACTGGGCAATAGAAGTATGGTCACCATTGGTCTTCCTCCGACCGGCAGTGAAACCCTCGCCAAAGTGGGGCGTCCGTTTTGGCTGTGCGGGATGTACAAATTTACAGCCACGTCCGTTCAGAATGGGGACGTTAAATCCGATGCCTCGTGTAAAGAGAGTGCCACGCTCTTTGCACGTTAAGAACCCTTGCAACAACTCTCTGAGGGGTCCGTAGGTGACCTGTTGCCAGGCTAAATTTCTGTCCCTTTCAATATACCCTCATTTCCCGTGGCAGTCTAAATTTCTCCGACCTTAATCCCTGACGCCCCTATTACAGAACCTACCTATTGTATTTATTGTTAATTTGTTCTCGTCCTGAATATGCATGAAATATTTGCCACTGGACGTTAAGCAACCAGCAATCAATCAATCAATTAATACTTTAGATTTCATAGCCATATTTGCATTTGTAAAAATATTTATACACCTAAATTTTCACTTATTTTACATGCCCAACTTTTATTTTTGTTGTAAGAAGTGTAACTTGAAACAACAGTATATTATATAAAGAGAAATGAAGATTAAAGTTATACCATGAATATTGGTCATGATTTGTAAAAATCAGAATTGTCAAGTAAATTTAAGACACAATTCAAAATGTTCAGAATATGTCAAGCCATACTGAGAAAAAACAAAATGTTGAGAATATGTCGTTAAATTTCAAGACAGTATTCAAATGTTAAGAATTTGTCAAGAAATTTTAAGACCATATTCAGAATGTCGAGAATATGTCGAGTAAATTTCATACAAATTTAATATAAACGAGAATTTGTCAAGAAAAAATAAGACACAAATCATACTTTTGGAGAATGTCGAGTAAAGGTTCATGCAAATTAAGACAAAAACTGGTCTTTTCAGACTTTTCGACTTTTGTAGTGAGAGTTGTCTCATTGGCACTCATACCACATCTTCCTATATCTCACAACTGTACATCAGATTCCTGACTTAGGACAGGTTCAAACATTTGCAGCGGGATTAAACTTTTAAATGGTACCAAACCTTCTCCCTTTTCTAAAACAGTAGTATAATATCACAACATAGAAAAACACACTATAAACTATCAATTGGAAGGCTTAACTCAGTCAAAAATTATGTTGTCATCCACTGCTCCTTTCTTGAACAGACCATTCCCATTGAGTGTGCAGTTGTTTATTTTATAATCTGATACCAATTGATTGATCAGATTAAGAGCAAGTTTTTCTGGGGTCTTGGATGATTTAATTATTCTGTGAAGAATAATCTTGATTACTTATAAACTATACTTGGGTGCTCCCACATATGTCATTTCTACAAGTAAAAGCAGGAAAGTCTTCGATGAGATATTTCATTCTATTATATTTAAAACGATACGTGAACTGAACAGACCATAATAGGTAAAATTGTCAGAATGTAACTTGTCTGCTCAAATAGAACGATTGCAGTATAGAAATCCATATACATATTGCAAAATCATTAATAAGCAAATAAAAGTTTGTCGTAGTATAGACATGACTTCTTGTATATCAACTTCAGTCTAGATTAGTTTTCTTTATAACGAAAATTAAATTGTTTATAAATTAGTTTCATAACTGATTTGAGGTGATGTCCATGATTTCGAAGGATACGCGGTAACTTATGAATGATTGCTTCGACACCATGTGCTTTTAAATATTTGCCCTATTGACAATCATGACACAATTCCCCTAACACGTGTCTCTTGACACCCTTCATCACAATAGGACAGCCGCGATCAGGGCAGTGCTGATTTCTTTGACTTTATACATGTTCTCTCTCTACGGCCACTTCTGGGGCACTCATAATCGTAACACTCATCATCAGGCGCAGGAACACTGTCGTGGTCACATAACTCTGTGATCAAGGCCACTGCTTCCTATTCTACAGGTTCTTCGACTAGAGGCAAGGTTGCCTGTGTACAGATTTTGAAATGCGTGAAGTGTTACTATAGGTATGTTTATCAGCAAATGAGTAAGTTTTCAGCCTTGTTTATGTACATTTTTATATTGTTTTTTCTCCCCCTGTTTTACAGGCATGCTAATTGTGGCCATTATTCAGTAGAAACAGTTAAAAAAAAAACATACCGTGTGCATGAAACAGACGAAAGGCTGGGTGGGGGTAGATAATGGTGAAAGTAGAATAATGGGACAGACAACATTTATAGTGTATGATCTGATGAATTCTACCCTGAGAGATTTTATATATTTCAATTGGTATACTCTACCTTTTTGATTTTAATGCTGGGATGCATCTACTCCCAGCCATCAACAGTTCACTGCTTGTTTGGGTGCTTTTTCTGCGGCATCCTTGACACTATTTGATAAGATTTTCAAGAGAATCAGATTCTGGAACAGCACACTTGAAATTAGATTTCATTGTGTCAAACGTTTTAAATAGTTCAGTTCTAATCTTTCCAGATTCTGGGTCCGTAATATCCAGATTAGCTTTAGATGCATTAAACAGTTCATGAGCTTTTTTCATAAAGTCTAACATAATTGTGTCACATTGAGATGTCATTTTCTCATATAAGGATCTCCTAACATCCTGGTCAATCATTTTCAGCTCTTGCTTGAACAATTCTTCCATTACATCGGACGCGTCACTTGGATTAAATCTCAGATTAATTCCAAGGAAGCCCGGATTACGATCCAAATTTTTAAAGTACACGAAGGATTCCTTCATAGTCACGGTTTTCATTCTTTCTTTTAGTAAGCCTTTAATCTTAGCGAATAGTTCCGTTTGATTAAACTTTTCTGTTAAGTCCAGATAATTTGGATCAGATACATCATCTCTATTTGGGACAACTAGTACAGGTGTCGTTATAGTTTAACAATTTTTATTGATTTTGGCGGGGGCTCTGTTATTTAAAAAAAATATGGTATGCGGGAGTAGCAGTTCAGACTTGTTCTGCCAAAACACCGTTTCTTCCCCTCAGTTAGCATTTCCCTACAGTAGGTGAATGTACATTAGTCAGGGACTAAACTGTTGGGAGAATGATGATGCCCACTTTGTTGGGTGTTGTCTTTGTCCATGACATCAAAAACAAACCCAGGGTGTTGTGTGGCTATGGTACGCACAAGTCCCCTCAGGTCTTCCTCCGTCAAACGAAAAAAGGTAAATAAGTTATAAAGATAGTATTTTAAAAGTGGTATAACAAAGCATGTATGTCAGTTATAAGTCTTGGTTGAACTAATCATAGTCTCAAGTTCGTCATTATATTTTCACTTTGATAGCTGTGAAAAAGAAATATTTTTTTTAAAATATCTAACTAAAGCTGAACAACTTTTAACAACAATGCTTGATGAATATTTATTAGGTAAACATATCCTAGAATGAAGTTTTGTATACCTGCAACTTGCGATTCCTCTCCTCTAGGGTAGCTACAGCTACCTCTGCCCTGTTGGGTCCAACTCCTTTACGATTAGTTTCCTTATCATCGAAGGAGTTGATCTTTTAAAGAAGACTTGCAACTGACTTTATGTTTGTTAACTTACCAAAAGACAATATCCCGCATGAGTTAATGTCCATCTGTTTTACATGTGGCAGTGTTTCAACATTCCAGTTATATGAACCAATTTTCAAACTTGGATTGTTACTCTTTTGTAAAAACTTCCTGCAATGGATATTCATTATTAGTAATTTATACCTCTTCATAAACATGTCGATAGCTTACAAGATTTCGCTTTTGAATCTTAAATAGTCTGATGATGTTCCAAAGTGTCTTCTTTTTCTGTTTCTTGAGAAGTATTTTTTAACCTGTTCAGTCACTATCAAGTGTAACAATTCATATATAGACACAAGACATAAATCATGACAAAAAAGGTACCGCAATCGCACGAGAGAAGCTAAATAAAGGCAACAGTAGTATACCGCTGTTCGAAACTCATAAACCGATAGAAAAAAACCAAATCCGGGTTACAAACTTAAACTGAGGGAAACTCATTAAATATACGAGGAGAACAACGACACAACAGAAAAACAACATTAAAATGTAACACACACAGAAACGAACTAAGCATTAGACAAAATCCGATGAGAATAACAAATATAACATCAAAACTAAATACATGAATTTGGGATAGAAATATAAACAATTATGTCAATTATGACATTGCAATTTGGACCATCATTTGTTGAAATATCTTCGACATCGTGAAAGGCTATTCTTAATTTTTGCTTTGACGCCTCCTTCTATAATTTGGATTAGGGTCATAAATATAAAATTAAGGATGTGTGGTTTCATTTCTTGTGTATAAAATCTTATTCATAGACCACATAACAAATTAGCGAACAGATAACGGTTATGCATTCGACGTCTCAACGGGTTAACTTGAAACATGAATTGTATGACTTGCACCCAACTTGAAATAATGGTCCCCCAAGGGTGACTGGGGAATAGAAGTAAGGTCACCATTGGTCTTCCTCCGACCGGCAGTAAAACCCTTGCTAAAGTGGGGCGTCCGTTTGGCTGTGCGGGATGTACAAATTTGCAGCCACGTCCGGTCAGAATGGGGACGTTAAATCCGATGCCTCGTGTAAAGAGAGTGCCACGCTCTTTGCACGTTAAGAACCCTTGCAACAACTCTTTGAGGGGTCCGTAGGTGACCTGTTGCATGGCTAAATTTCTGTCCCTATCCAATATACCCTCATTTTCCATGGCAGTCTAAATTTCTCCGTCCTTAATCCCTTAATCTATTACAGAACCTACCTATTGTATTAATTGTGAACTTGTTCTCGTCCTGAATATGCATGAAATATTTGCCACTGGACGTTAAGCAATCGACAATCAATCAATCAATGAAATAATGGTCTTGAATGTTGTTGGCAGATCTCCAAGGAGATCAATGACAGTAACATTTCTATCACAACAATCAATTATCTAGAATTAGAAAAGAACATCATGATGTACAACCCCCAAGGGTGACTGGGGAATAAAAGTATGGTCACCATTGGTCTTCCTCCGATCGGCAGTAAAACCCTTGCTAAAGTGGGGCGTCCGTTTGGCTGTGCGGGATGTATAAATTTGCAGCCACGTCCGGTCAGAATGGGGACGTTAAATCCGATGCCTCGTGTTAAAAGAGTGCCACGCTCTTTGCACGTTAAGAACCCTTTCAACAACTCTTTGAGGGGTCCGTAGGTGACCTGTTGCAAGGCTAAATTTCTGTCCCTATCCAATATACCCTCATTTCCCGTGGCAGTCCAAATTTCTCCGACCTTAATCCCGGAAGCCCCTATTACAGAACCTACCTATTGAATTTATTGTTAACTTGTTCTCGTCCTGAATATGCATGAAATATTTGCCACTGGACGTTAAGCAACCAACAATCAATCAATCATGATGTACATGTTGTTTCTAATTCATATATCATGACTAATGTGTTGCAATTCCAAATTGACATATTTGACCTAGTTACGACAACCGTTCAAGCTGGCTGTACAAAACTGAAATAGCACATTGCCAGTCGTTTGCATGTGATCAATAAAAAAGGGGAGCTTCATGGAACAGCCTACACTAACCCTCTACACTTATACACATCGGACACAGAAATTCCTTTTATTGTCCTAATCAGAATCAAAATAATTGAACACAAGTTACTTTAAAGATTACGAATTGGTGCTAGTAACGGAATACATGCCAAAAAAAAACAAAAACATCTGAGTAAAATACAACCACACCTGTTCCAAGAACATGGCAACAAATTGGTCTGCCATTCTTTACTTTTTTTTTCAAGAGCTTCTATGTTGTGAGCCAATAACTTGGTTAATGGCTGTCCTTAACAAAACTCTTGATTCTTTTAACTCGTTCATCAAAATCCTGGAATAAATTTCCGAATAACATTGAAACAATACAAGTATTATTCAAATCAAAGTTATATCAAAACACGATGAAAAGATGATAAGTAGGAGATTAATCGGTCATTGGTAGAAATAAGTTGGACATCAAAACTAAGATCTTGAAGTCTACAAACCTTTAGTCAAACAAGCTTAGAGCACGTTCACCAATGAACTTTGACCAAATAAGGCCAATTGTCATAAATCTTCTCTGTTGTATACATTTCGAAGAAGAAATGGTGTTATAAAATAATAAACTAGGTTTTACAATGCATGTCACATTCTTCAGTGAAGGAAATGGTTTCTGTTAAAGACACATTACAAATTATGTAATGTAACCATCGACGACATCACATAATATTCTGAATTATTTGTGTATTTTTGATTTAATGTATATCATTTTACTAAAATGAATAAGGAAAAGTTCCAACTGAAATTATTGGCATATTACGTACAAATAAAGTAAGTGGCAAAAAAACCTGAAAATTGTGGATTATTTTTTGCTTCCTCGCTTAAATAGTACATAGGGTAAAATGCAATTTTTGGCTCATATCTCAGAAACCAAAGCATTTAGAGCAAAATCTGACAAGGATAAATTTGTTCGTTAGGTCAAGGTTTGTTGGGTTGCTGCCCCTGAATTGTTAATTTTAAGAAAATTTTGCAGCTTTTGGTTATTATTTTGAATATTATTATATATAGGGATACACTGTAAACAGCAATAATGTAAAGCAAAGTAAGACCTACAAATAAGTCAACATGATCAAATGGTCTATTGACCCCTTAAGTAGTTATTGCCCTTTTTAGTCAATTTTTAACAATTTTCATAAATTTTGTAAATTATGTAAATTTTTACAAAATATTTTAACACTGGGCCAAGTTCATTATGGATAGAGATAATTGTAAGCAGTAAGAATGTTCAGTAAAGTAAGATCTACAAAGACATTACCATCACCAAAACACAATTTATTCATGAATCCTTCTCTGTCCTTCGTTTATGATATGCACATAGACCAAGATGAGCGACACAGACTCTTTAGAGCCTCTAGTTATTTACACCGCCAGTGTCTGTTAATTTGGAGAATGTATAAAAAAAGAGGAGACAGTCTGACAAGCTAAATGAAATTTAAATGTACATTACCTTTCTTGGCTTCTGAAATATTGACTGCGAAAATTCTTCTGCAGTAGGTAGCTCTCCTTTAAGTGACAGAACTGGTGGTTTCGTACTTTCAAAGTTAATTAATATTTCATCATTTGGGCTGGATGCTATGGTATTGCAAGTATGATGGTGAGATGCTTCGCTGTCCTCACTCACTGATGGCCCCTAATGGTGACTGGGGAAACGAAATATGGTCACTTGGTCTTCTCCCAACCGGCAGTAAAACGCTTGCAGAATTGGGGCGTCCGTTTGGCTGTGCGGGATGTATCAAGTTCGCAGTCACGTCCGGTCAGAATGGGGACGTTAAATCCGATGCCTCGTGTAAAGAGAGTGCCTCGCTCTTTCTACGTTAAGAACCCTAGCAACAACTATTTGAGGGGCCCGTAGGTGGCCTGTTGCAAGGCAAAATTTCTGTCCCTATCCAATATACCCGCATTTGTCAGTGGCAGTCCAAATTTCCCCGACCATCATCCCAAATGGCCTCTGTTATGACGAGACCTACCTATTGAATTATTGGTAACTTGTTCTCGTCCTGAACATGCATGAAATATTTGCCGCTGGATTTTAAGCAACCAACAATCAATCAATCACTCACTGATGGAGACAACTGTTGAAACAAAATTTATAGCAAACACATCCACACGTCGCTTTCCTATTTCACTAGCTATAAATTACTATAACAATATTATACAACGGATAAATATCTGAGATATGGCCTGGCGTTATTTGTTCCTTATTTAACAATTGATGATGATAATAGTTGTATGAGTTAAACTAAATCCAAATTGCAGAGTGAACAGTGCTTTCCTTTTTCTCTGATGGTTTCTCAAGTTTCTTGCCAATTTTACAAAACGATGCATCCAAAGCCGTGGTAAAGGACGCCTTGTGTGTATGCCGTCAAACAATGATTTAAAACTGATTTTATTTTACGTTCGAGAGCGCTGCCATTTTTTGATATTGCGCAATATGTGGTGCCAATTTATGAAGTGGAATAGTCGTTGATTATAATCATTGATAGCTGATTTTAATTGAAGATCAATATCTTTGTACAGTTGGGTAATATGAATGTTATATTTAAATCCACAAGATTGATTCCATCTGTATATTGAAAAGTAAGGGCATTCAATCGCTCAGATTTGAAGTAAATGTTATGATGCTCGGATTGTGACCTAGAACGGAGAATCACTAGCAAATCGATGTCTTCTCAATAACTATTACTTGACTATTTTGCGCATATTTGGCAGCTGTCTGGACGATGAGTATATCGGCTCATCAGGCGCATTTACCATCTTATAATCACAATCATGTATTTTAAGATTAGCATTTCAATAGATCTCTGTTTGATGTATGAATTTGACAAAAAAAAAACCTCCGACGATTGTTAGTTTCTTGTTCTAAGGATTTTTGGACTCCAAAAATTGGGGCGAGCGAGCGATTTGAAAAAAATATTTAATTTGAAAAATTTTGAGGCGAAGGTTAAAAAGTAAAGGCGATCGATTATAATTTTTTTTAATATATATTAATAGGTTTTGATAATATTAAAACTTGATTTATCACTTGTACTTTGACATTTCTTTAATTTATGAAGTGTTTTCCCTGTTCACCAAGAAATAATCGAATAATTAGATGTGGTACATGTATGCGTGCCAATGAGACAATTCTCCACCTAAGTCATAATCAGGTTTGGAACAACCCCTCAATGATATACATGTTATAATTTATAAAATTTATGAGGGTCAATTCAAGTTATTCATTTGTTTGTAAAAAACACTTTTTAGTACAAAAGGGCTCACATTTCCCCCCACAGAACTATATATATATATCTGATATTAAATGGCAAACACATGTCCAAGAATTTTGTAATTTTTCATGTATTCCTGGACTTTAACATATACAATTTTCTTTTATATTCAGATTTAAAATAAGAGGACCCCTCTTTTAGAAAAGTTGTTTCAAAAATGATGTATTTCTCCCCCTTTAAAGTTATATATTCTAAGTTTTCCTATTTCCTTTTCTACAGCAGTAAAATGACCCCTTGTTTGAGGGAGGGTTGTTCCCAACCTGATAATAACAAATCCAGGTCATAGACTTAGTAAAGCCTTTTACACATGGCCTTGACCCAGACCAAACAGCAAGCTATTAGAGTAGTAGTAGAATAGGGATAAGAAAACACTAGAGCCCTAGAGCAGGGTAGGGTAAAGCAAATCTTTGCTACTGACCGTGGTATGTTTGTGTCCACGATGCCGACTTTTTTTCCAGGGTAGAGCAACATTGGTTGGTAACCAGGTTATGTTTGGTGTCCATTTTGTTTCCACGTTGCCGACTTTTTCAGGGTAGAACAATATTGGTTGGTGACAAGGGTATGTTTGAGATGACGTCTATTTTGTCCACGTTGCAGAATTTTGGGTTGTTACCCCTTTTTGCCTTGCTTGGCTAAATTGTTATTTGACACGAGTTAGAAAATACGAGAGAGAGTTGGTTGTTGTCAAGGGTATGGGGATGGCATCTATTTTGTCTCCTCAACACAAACTACAGAAACTTGAGAAGAGATAAAACAAAGATTGTAGAAAATAAATTATTTTTAATATCAAAAACTTATAATCATTATGTATACATCACATTTAAAGTAGATCACCATTTATATTGCAAAAACGGAAAAATATTATAATATATGTATAGTATATAAAAACTTATATTAAAACCGAGGACCCCTCAGCCAGATCTATCATCTAATTAAGATCATATGTGCAGGAAATTTCTTCAAACAAGGACAGGTCCATCAAAGCCAACTGAAAACAGACATTTGTTTTATGACAATGTGATTGATTATATTATTATGTCTTATTGCACATTTAACTGTGTCAAAATATTAAAAGCAACTGTTCTTGATAAGCTGACAGAAAGAGGTGAAATATCCAAGTTGAACAGAGAGCTTTTTTAATAGTTAGCATTTGAAATACAATAGCTTTTATCTAAGATGAGGGTAACATCTACATTTCAATCTTCAAATCTGAAAACAGGCATTTGTTTTATGACAATGTGATGATTTGCTGAGTTTTGCAACAAGAGCTTATGATTATGTCCTTATATATATAGTGAAGCCAAGGTGGTCGTGTGGTCTAGCGCGCCGGATACACTGCAGGCAATTTGGTGTCCCGATATCTCAGTAGCATGGGTTCGAATCCCGGCGAGGGGAGAACAAAAAATTTGCGAAAGCAAATTTACAGATCTAACATTGTTGGGTTGATGTTTAAATATAAATCTAACAGATCTAACATTGTTGGGTTGATGTTTAAATATAAATCTGAAGCCGCGTACATGT
Organism: Mytilus californianus; assembly: GCF_021869535.1. Taxonomy (NCBI): domain Eukaryota; kingdom Metazoa; phylum Mollusca; class Bivalvia; order Mytilida; family Mytilidae; genus Mytilus; species Mytilus californianus. Next base: position 447,814 of record NW_026262747.1, read on the forward strand.
AAGAACGGGCAGATAAATATCTTGACCTTGCAAGTCATCAGAATCTTACACAGAGAGAACATCTATAATCTGTGAAAACCATAAAAAAAAATGCAAATTGCGAAAGTCGCAAAATAAAAGCATGCCCATCTCTCAACCAACCTGCAGCATTTAAGCTCTTATATCCCCCAACATCAATTTATGTCTACAACACATACAAATTAAGTTAAACTTAAGTTTAAGTTAATACTGCTAGTGCCTGTACTTTAAAGGATATGAAAGCATAACAACAAATAACCAGTGTATCTTATGGAACGCCATGACTGCCTTATGTTGATGATCAGCATTATATGCAGTGGTCAAACCATTATATGCAGTGCTCACACCATTGTATACAGTGCTCACAAAATTATATGCAGTGCTCACAACATTATATGCAGTGGTCAAAACATTATATGCAGTGCTCACAACATTATATGAAGTGCTCACAGCATTATACGCAGTGGTCCCAACATTATATGCAGTTGTCGGGACATTATACGATTTTTGTTGATGAAGGTGATGATCAGTGATGGTGATGATGATGTTTGATGTATGTGATGGTGGTGGTTCAGATTCGGTAAACTTCGGGTTTTTATAGCGGAAATTACCGAATCCATAATTGGTAATGCCCAGCAAACAAATTTAATCAATTATTAAAGTCATGTTATCATTAAGGCAGTATACAATATCTAAAACTGATTGAAATAAGGAAATTAAGAAGTATGATCAATTTACCACAATTTTATTCCACACCAGGGCATTTTTAACTTATTTTGATGATCAGTTTCATCATAATCACAACTTAATATGTATATACTTTAAGTGTTTAATAAATTGCTTCGCCGAACACAGCTGGATACGACCGCAGAGGTCCAACCCATGAACCGTTGGGACAAAAATGGACACACTATTCACGCTTGATACAGGTCTGAATTTGGAATGTAATTAAATATTTGACACATAATAGGTTTTTTTGTTACACAGAATAACTGTAGTCAGAACTTAGAATTGGTTATATAATTTGAATTTATACTTAATTTTCTGCTTTTGCACTACGCTGTACCCCCCCCCCCCCCCCCCCCCCCCCCATTCGTGAAAAGGGAAGGGTATTGTAGTTACGACATAAGGAACATATCCGATATCATCTGTGAAACGGTTATTCCATAACGGTCAACCAACTCGTGATGGCGTCCGTAAAATTTACGAAGGGATGACTTCAACTTCACCATTTGGAACTCTTGGTTTAATAGCTTCCTTGTGAGTAGCAATCATCTATCAAGGAAATCATGATAGGAAACACAAGCCCGGGAATATCGTATCAATTGGGAGATATATACTCCGTATGCAGGCGCTGCTGGAATGTTGCTACATAGAAATGGAAAGTTCACAATTGGGAAGCTGAAATCATCTCTTTTGTCGTAAAGTTTTGTTTTCAACCGACCCTCATTGTCAATTTCTAGATGTAAGTCAAGATATGAGGCAGTCCTTAACTGTATCTGTAGTATCCTTTATCTCTAGTTCGATGGGATAGATTCGTTCAACATAGTCACCAAATTTTGTATTATTTAGTGAGAGAACATCATCTATATAGCGGAACGTAGAGTTAAAGGATATTGCTAACTTCTTATCTCTCTTCCTAAGAAGCTCCTGTATGAAGTCAGCCTCATAATAATAAAGAAACAAGTCGGCAAGAAGAGGGGCACAATTGGTTCCCATTGGAATTCCGACAGTCTGTTGAAAAACACGTCCTCCAAACGTAACAAATATGTTGTCAATCAAGAAATCAAGCATCTTGATAATGTCAGTTTCAGAGAATTTTTTGTTTGAATCAGAGTGATTCTTTACAAAGTAGGATTTATCCCTCCCCAAGAAAAGATACTTGTATCTACGTTCGCCATTCTTTTTAATGAAACAAAGTAATACCAACTCTTTCAATTTGTCTTTTAGTTTGGAATGGGGAATACTTGTGTAAAGTGTAGAAAAGTCAAATGTTTTAATACTATTGCAAGATGAGAGAGTCTTAGATTGTATGTACTCTAAAAGATCTTTGGAATTTTTTAGTATCCACATTTTTGTAGTATTCAAATTGTCTTAATTGGCCATTAACCAAGAAACCCTTGTTTTTTCCTCTTTTTTGCCTCTAATTCCTAAACGGTTTGAGCCATAACACCTTTTTTTTATTAATGTTGTCAGCGATGTTATTCGAAATAGAATTTTACTTAAACATATATGATTTTAAATCTTATTTTAAAAAGGCATGGCACAGCAATTTTTAGTGCAAAGTAACTATTTTGTGAATTTTAATCCTTTTAAGTATATAATTCGGACTATGCTATACATAAAAGTCAAATTAGTTTCGACAATTTTCCAATTTTTACCCCGTAAGAAAGGAGCCCCAAAGAAACAATCAAGATCCATCGTCAAAAGTAACTTTCCAGATAACGAAAAATATTCAGATATGAAATTTTCAACCTCTTACATGGGATATGGAAAAAAAAATGTTAGCAAAAATAACAGAAATCCCCAGACTATAGACAAGCTTGTATGTGAGAAGAATTAGAACGCCAATAACAACAACGAGTAAAATTCACAGTAAAACAATACTAGTAGTTCTCCATTAATATAATTATATTACAATTATAGTTTGACATAATAACGAGTGTCGTTTTTTTTTTTGTGCTTCTGTTATGGTGACAAAAATGTTGTGTGGACCTTCAATAAAATCAAAGAAGTGCTCAGTAACAAATAGCATTCCTCTTTTATGAGTTGTTGCTATCATCTGGACCTTAACACAAATTTGAATCAGAATTAACCAATCGTGCGTAAAATATTCAAAACTGAACTTTCCATGGAATATACAAAAAAAAGACTGGTATACATCCGTTGATTTGCTTTCATGCTACACACAAACAATATTGAAATGCCTTCAAACATTACAGGTGTCACACATTTGTCATAATAAGCGATGTGTAAATGCTGAACATCTATCACTTGAACCCGAGCATGTCAACAAAGATGCCGTGGACTTCATCCTGTCCACTATAAAATTCATCTACTATACCCCGATTGTAAGCTTTAAAAAAGGTAAATCAGCTAAAATTTACAATCTTTATGCACACACTTTATAAATATACACTTATAAAGTGCGTCAACATTCAAAGGGAGAGAATTATTTTGAAAACCATGGATGTAAATTAGTATCGACAGGACAAAAACACCCCACTTATAATATTCAGGAAAGATCTATAAGCTTCAATGACTGCGAAGATTAAATATAAGCACTTCTAAACAATTTAACTTACAATTATGCATATATTATGAATTTATCTTGCATTCAGGACAAACATTAATTGCCTTCTGTTTTTTTGGTTGTTTTGCTTTTGGGTTCCTGTCTCATTGATGTTAACCCCATATCTCCTTTTGTTTATACACATAAACAAATATCACAAAAATCATTTATATTGCGATATAAAACAGTTTTAAGAATCATACAATCTTACAATAAAATACTGTTATATTTATTGGGAAATTCAGCAAAAGTAACCTTGTTTCCGGACAAGTAAAATTTACAGTTTAACTTGCCCAGGTACAAGAGCTCACAACAAATATTTCCACACCCTGGAGGTAAAAACCAGAGTTTTCCAAATGTGCTTTTTGACTAGTTTGAACAATGCAGATTTTTTTACACATTTTATTTATTTTGGTTTGGCAATAAATACAAGCCAGCAGCATGTTAAGTCTGGATGCTGGTGTCTGAGAACAAGAAAGTTAATTTAACATGGTCTAAAGGAATAAGTTAAAGTATTTGTGAACTGATGATATAACAATGTTGCAACTTGGAGAAAATTTACTTAGTTAACTTCGCAAGTTTCAGCAAAGCTTACATTTCTTGATGATGCTTTTTTACTTGGTATTACCTCTGTCACCTGTGTAACAAATGCATGCATTAATCACTGTGTATAATGAATATAATTGTGACTACAAACTTAAAGTTTTATTAAGTCTTTTAATGAATAATGTAGTATTAGTAAATATTCCTTAAATATTTTGTAAAGACATTGTATTATTCATTCAGTTTTCGTTTTTTTTTTATTTTATCAATTTATTCAAAGGACTCGCAAAACTTTTTAACAAATATCAAGAAGATCCATGAAGAAATGTGCCTTCATGTCTCCTCCACTTGTGCTGCTAAAAAGCTATCCATTGTCTTTTAATTGCTCATCTTTTAGTCTCCTTTTTAGGTCATGTTGTTGTCTATCTTTTTTACAATGACACTTTATAACTTTAGTATAATAGCAACAAATTTCAGTGGAACAATCTCTTTAAAAAGGAATATGACAGCTCAACGAGGATTTGAACTAATTTATCTGATGTTTAAGCCTTACCTAGTACAGGTCGCCGTCAGGTTGTCCTAAAGTACCCTCATATATCTGCTCCGACACCTACGTCACTAAACACAACGTCAGTAACTTCACCACCAATGTTTGTAAACACATCAACACACAAGGACCCGCCAACATTTCTACTTAAGCAGCTTCTACAATCTATTGAAAAACAGCTGCAAGTCAACAACACCAGACAAGCCGAGATTGAACGCCTAATGACAACACAAGGCAATGTTATTAAAGAACTAGCTTCTAAACAGAAAACAGCACACCTTACGCCGTTACCAATCACTCATATCAGACTACCCACTACAACAGCTACACTCAAAACTCCGAGAATTCCTCAACCTCTTCCAGATTTACTACTAACTCCCACATCATCTATACCAAACTCGCCTCAACATCATCCACTAATGCAACGCCTCGTTTTGCCTATGCATCTTTTCAACGACGTTCCCCAGCCTATGCGTCTAACAGAAGATGATTTGAGAAAGTATTCTAACTGTGTAACAAACCGGGGATCATTTGGGGTTTTATTACTGAGCACTTTTTTCCCAGAATTGTTTACATCAGCTCAACTTCGTATCCATTACTCTAATAGGGGCGGTTGTAAGCTCAGCAAAAGGCCAAAAGAAGACCTATTTAATTACATTTTACTGGTTATTAAACGATGTGATTGAAAGTTATCAATATAAACCGAATGCCAAAGAAGAATAATTTATCACTGACAATGACAGGGCTTCAAATTTTAGTAGTGTTAAAACCACGGGTGAACATGTGTAACACAAAATACACAATCATTTACAATTACAAGTCTAGTTTTCACACATGTGTTTGCTGACAGTAATTTTGTCTTGATTCGTTACTAATATCTTCTTCTTGTGTTATTATTTGCGTTATATTTAGTAACATTATACCATCAATTTTTACACCGGCAGACAAAAAAGAAGTAAAATTCACAACTATTAAAGAAATATCAAACTATACAAGTATCACTGTAATTTAATTTCAGCACTGACCCAACACGACTGAATGAGAAATAGACCGGAAAAAGACTGGTTAAATATAAAAATATTTTACATGTGACTTGTCAAACTAAAACGTATGCGTTTTGCAATTCAATCTGATAATCAACGGATTTTAGTGGACAAAAAGTAAGCAACACAAAAAGAACCTGTTATAAATAAAAAGAAAATATGCCTGAAAACCGCATGGCAACAAATTCGTAAAAATAGACCAAATAAGAAAAAGAGGAACATATTTTTTTAAGAAGCAATAAATAATACATTTAACAGTTGTGATATAAAGAGTCATAATAAGGAGAAAGGTGGAAAAATCATGATTTGCTCAAAAGACTCTGGCTGATCTTCAAATGGAGGCAAAATATGCTCATATTACCTATACTGCAAAGCATACTAAACAGATATTGTACAGCTTATGGCAGAGTAGAAGAACTTGAAACTACCAAATGACATTGATGATTATAAAAGAAATCTTTATTTGTGAACTTCGATAAATTCTTCGCTGCCACAATTTAAACTTTAGTGGAACTTAAAAGTACTAATTATGAGAGTGTGTTTACTACGACATAAAAGGTCATACATGAAAAGTGAGTGTACTGTAAGCAAATTATCAGAAAAAGCAGAAACTTCTGTTTTGCTCATAAATGGCAGAAAAGATATTACAATAACAATATTATTCAACAAAAATTACAGACAAAGTGGAAATGTATAAAGTGAGCTAGTAAATATTGATTCAGAGGAAAGATTTTCATCTGAAGTGAATTCTTAAATATCAGAGGTAACCAATACAAAGTTGAATTATCATTTGTATTTTTTTTCTGCTGAACGTCATATGCACTTCAAAGTTAAAAAGATATGATATGATGACTGGCTAATGAGACAACTCTCCACATAAATGAAGTTTATTAAAAATTGTATTTTTTATATTTCAATCTTTTAATTTTCTTTCTGATATTTTGTAAAGGTAAAAGATGTAGTTAACGACTGTCGTGGATTCTTGAGATTTAAAACAAAAGGCTATATCATTCTTGAAGCCGTGCAGTTGTTAGGGTTTGATTCGTGGAAACAATTTAATTACCTAAAAAGTAAAATCACAAAAATACTGAACTCCGAGGAAAATTCAAAACAGAAAGTGCCTAATCAAACTATAAAATCCTTCTACTAACACACTTAAGAAGGATTTCTTGGAAAAACTTTTACATTTTTAGTTGATTCAGAGAATTCTCTTGTTGTATAGACATACAAGATCATAAAAGGGGGTCAATCTACATCATCGTTTAATGTAGAGAAAAAAAATTAAAATAAAAACAAAAACGTATGTGTATATATCGTATATTGGCTTACTGTTCAATTCCCAATTTAAAGACATTTTGCAGCAAAATTGGGCGCTGTACGGTCCATTGTTGTGTGTTTATTTCGTAATTTTCTGATTTGCCCCGATGCTTTTAAAGGCGATGCAATTTCCGATCATAATCCTTAAACCCTAGTTTTTGAGATATCTCTTTGATCCCCAGGAAGGACACTAAATGTTTTTTTAAGTCGTTTAAACTTTCCAGTTTTGTGGCATCAATGGGTACTTGAGACCTGTTCCTTTCAAGTGGGGTTTGCTTGTCAAAGAAACTTAGAATTACTTAAACAAGGTCGCTCATGATCGCTCGTTGTAAATCATATCTGCAATATGTAATGGTTAATCATAATCTTGTATAATCTATATCTTTATTATTTTTTAATATCATATCTAATAATCAATGACATAAATGAGAGATGCTAAAACGTTTTCTTGATTACAAAAACTTCTTTGTTCTACTGGTAAGTTGACGTCCCCTACTTACGTAATATGAGCTACGATGACGTTGGGAAGCTGTAGAATCTGGATCGTCTTGGTGCGGACTTGAAAGGAAATGCGGGTTTTATTTTCTTCATAACGATACACGTTAATTTTTTCTAATAATAACGGTTACGGTTATTTATTTGAGACCTCTGACGAATCAGGACAAGGATATTTCGAAGAATCACGATACATCTTTAATTAATTTGACGCTACCGGTTGCCGAAAATGACCCAATGACAGTTTTTGATTGATTCGACGGTTCACAAATATTTTTGTGTATCAAATTTCATTGGAGGAGTAACAATATTGACAAGAAAATATCTACACCCATTATAATTTTATTTACTGATGCTTTTTTCCCCGGATTGAGCTCTATCTACTACGTCACATATAAACTCTTACAAATTACGGAATCGTAATTTCGATTCTTATCAATCAAGATGGCGCAAAATACAAGTTCTAATCGTCTATCGACAGTAGCTTGACAAATTATTTTAAAGTAGGATGCAAAGTTTTCATCACTAAAATTGCACGTTTGTTAAAAGACAAGTATGATATTATAACATCAAGACAATCTGTGTTGTGATATATGAACAGGTATAAAAAATTAAAACAAATAAGAGCATAGTAATCGACCGAGACGGTAGACCGTGAGGTATTCCCAATCTATATGGATTTTACACCAATAAAATGATTTGATTTGATTATAAAGATCCTTAATCAGTGGCAAAAATGTGCATGTGTGTATACAGTGTACCCTATCTAAACCATTAAACATTATTCTGTTTTAGATCATATGTGGAATGAAGATTCCCATTTTTCACTGCAATTGGCAAGAATGTTGATGTTACTTGTAGTAATGTTGATATTATTGCTGGTGATCCAGCGAAAACTCCGCATTAATTTGCAAGCAAGGTATTTTAATCGGAGATTTTCCATAAAAAATGAATATGGGTAGTGATCTACTTTTTTGTTCGTGGTTTGCATGTGATTTTATATGGACTGAACTGTTAAATATACATATGTATACAGTAAGGAAAGTTCAGGTAAATTCCTGCACACCCACTTTCACAGCTATTAAGTTTTTTTTAGATAAATCAAAATAACACAAAACAATCACATTCATGACTTCGTGGGATGAATGCAGGTATGAACAGCATGGGTCAAGTACCAGGCAATGCTTTCACATTTAACATTTCAAAATTGTTATGCTTTACACAATGACATTGGTACCCTTTAAATGGAATATGCAGCATGATACTAAATGCAAATAATCTGATTTAAATGATAAATTCACTTTTACGTTACGCTTATGATAGAAAAAGGTTAAATTATATTGTTTTTCGTCCGAGCGTTTGTCTATTCGTCAATCCTGAAGCAGGTGAAAGTAATTCAGAAGTCGCATGTACACTTTGTTATTTATGAAAAGAGGCAAATCTGATAGAAGCAGTTAATCAAACCCGGTGGTCGGAGACAAACCGATAAAGCCAGGAAGAAAAAATGCAAAACCACCCACTGCACAACAAAATGTGTAAATGCCTAATATCAGTTATAACATGTTTTTTTTTCATCAGTGTTTAAGCTATGAGTGATGTTGATTATTGCTTTTTTCATGTTCGTTGTTTTATAATTCTCTTAATTTTAGTTGCAGAAACCAGGACCCAGAATTTTTAAACAAAAACACAGAAAAGAGAAACCAGAGGTACTAAGGGCAATATTCGAACAAAAAGGACAAATTTAAGTGCAAGATTAGTGCTTTAAATGCGTCTAAATCAAGGATCATGTTAAAATTAAAGAAATTTGTTATTAAATTGGAAAAGGAGCAGGTTTATGAACCTGTGGACACTCTGTTCATAATAAGGAAAAGAGGAACACTTCTTTACAGATGTTATGGTTATGGGGAGCTCTGTGAGAGATTTATCAATGCTGAACCTCTCACAGAATATCCCCCGTATGCCATTGGAAGGAAAAAGCCATGCAAACAGAGCTTGTGTGGCATTGGAAGAATATAGGGGAACAACTGTCCGCCCTATGATGTCATCTACCAGAACTGAACTTGCATCTTTAAGCAAAATAAAAGTTATCGATTGTACACCTATAAAATGTAAACTTATATAATACAAATAAAAGATCACAAGGTATTTCGAACGTCTATTCAGAATAATTAGAATAAATGTCAATTTTCAGGAACCTATGATGTCACTTAATCTTTAAAAAAATGTATTTTATTATGCGGAGCACTACATGAAAGAGAAATCTGAAGGTTCGGGAAAAGACTTCGAAGTATATTCTGCTAATGTATTATTTGATCTACAGATGACGAATGTCACACAATCTGCAACAGGCTATACTACACAGCATAATCCTCTAATATTTCAAAGAGCAAGTCCTCTAAATTTCTAGTTGAACACTCAATCACCTCAGCAAGTTTCCTTTTCTACATTGAGCACCACACCGGTTTTAAGTAGACAATACATTGTGAACAGACCATCTTCAACCATTTGTTCATCACCATTGAACCTTGGCTACAGCAACTTCAATGGATCAATAGTTGATTTTCCTAATGAAAGTTCTACCCCTGTCTACACGAGTTCTGTATCTTAGTGGAATGAGTTCTGGAACAGCAGAAACGAGTTTTATTACCATTGTTTTTCCCTTATTGCCTTTCATTAAATCGCAGTGTTTCAATAATTTAGAACGCATGGCAGACGTATTTCTCTTCCAGATTGGCAAGAAATCGAAACTAAAGTAAAATGACATCAGAATTGTATCGTCTGGTATTGTGGTCTTACCTAATTGTATTGCAACAAAAGTAATGTATATAAAATGGAAGTAAACAGAGAGAAAGAAATGAAAAGCAAACCATTTTAAAAAGGGAAAAAATCCACCAAAATGAAAAAAAAAACTATGGATAAGAGTGTGAACGTATCTTTGGAAAGTCTCTGACTGGGTGGAAAAAACCTTTAGTCAAAACCTTTTCAGTGAAATTAGAAAATGGAGAGAGGAAAGGGGGTAAGACACTTGATACTTTAACACTTGGACTAAAGTAAAATGACATCAGAATTTATTTTTCTAGCAGTTACAGAAAGGCAACAGAAGTATACCGCGGAAAGTGCTGAAAGCTCAGTCAGTAAGCTATCAAATGACATGAACATCGTACTGAACATGCATGAAATATTTTTTTTCACCGAGGCAACTACCTCAATACTCTAACGTAAGCTACGCCATTGAATTGACGTGAAATAATTTTATCTTAAAATCGTATACAATATTTTTCGAGATGAACCACAAGGTCTTCAGAATCTGTTGATATTTATCAAAAGCTTTGGTAAGGTTCCTCCACTAGGATTCGACCCTCCAATACAACTGAGTTTCAAACATACAGATAATGACGACAGTGAAATGCAGTGTCTCATGCAAATACTTGTTCTTATATTTTACAGATTTCCGTAAAGGATGCTATTGGCTGTTCAGCTGGGTATAAGTTTTACCAACCATTGGAAAGTGAACAGCAGTCAAACAGATGATAATCATTACGGTGTTCCAGTGGATAGACCTAAAGAAGGATCAGTCTATTGATAAAATATTCGAATGAAGAGTTGTCAAATGACAGCAAGGTATATCTATTTGATTGATTGATTGATTGTTGGTTGCTTAACGTCCAGTGGCAAATATTTCATGCATATTCAGGACGAGAACAAGTTCACAATAAATACAATAGGTAGGTTCTGTAATAGATTAAGGGATTAAGGTCGGAGAAATTTAGACTGCCACGGGAAATGAGGGTATATTGGATAGGGACAGAAATTTAGCCTTGCAATAGGTCACCTACGGACCCCTCAAAGAGTTGCTGCAAGGGTTCTTAACGTGCAAAGAACGTGGCACTTTCTCAACACGAGGCATCGGATTTAACGTCCCCATTCTGACCGGACGTGGCTGCAAATTTGTACATCCCGTACAGCCAAACGGACGCCCCACTTTAGCACGGGTTTTACTGCCGGTCGGAGGAAGACCAATGGTGACCATACTTCTATTGCCCAATCACCCTTGGGGGGTATATCTATTTGATTGGGAATACATCTTACAATGGAAGGCATAGGTGGAACCCACAAGTTCTTCTCTGGAATAGGCTTCGTGCTAGTTGAGGAGGCAAAGAAAGTATTACAATATGCCAAGGGGTGCAGTTATTCTGTCCCCAAACATGCTATGTATACTAACTTAAGCCCAACATTTATTTAATGGATAATAGTTTTTGAATTATTAAAAGCTTAATTTGCCTTAAAATTCTTTTTGTTTGTTGTTTTTCTTCAGAAAAAGTAGATGTTTCCTTTCAAGATCTGCGGTTTTTATTACAGAGGCAAATAAAATTCCACCCGCAGGATATTCATCTATGATAGATATTCAATTTAATGACTTTTAAAATGGTAGATAACCCATTTAATCTGCATGTTGTTTGTCACTGCAATAAAGTTCCCAATATGTTTATCAAAGCTCTTTTAAAGGCGTTTGAAGGAATTTTGTTGATTCGGAAATATGTAGGCAACGAAACGACTCAAAACACTACTTTTCAGGTTATAAGGGTGGCTTTTTAAAACTGTATATATACATATATGTCATTTAATATTGAAAAAAACATCATCATTTGGATATGTTCTAAGTTACTGACATTTTTCTTTCTTTCAGTTGGTCAATTATTTAAAAAAAAAGTCACTATTCTTTCCACATATATATTGTAATCACACCAACTACTGTGTGCTTTTACTGTGTATAAATATGTTTCGAATTCATGCATTGGTTGGATGGGTCATCCTAGTTAGCTATTGTGTATACTCTCTCTATAGGTTTCAGTCTGTCCGTCTGAAATATGTTGTCCGCAACTACTCCTACATTACTTAAAGGATTGGAAATAAACGAGAAAAAATATTTACACGAAAATCTAAATTTCTATTATCTATTCTATTCATTTGTTTTGGAATTTAGGTCCACAGTGCTCTTCAAATTTGTTCTTGTTTGGTTTTTAAATACTTTGATCTGAGCGTCACTTATAAGTCTTTTAGAAGACGAAACGCGCGTCTGGTGTATTAAATTATAATCATGGTACCTTTGATAACTACTATGTCATTTCACATAATTCTATTTTCTATTTTAATAATTTGTTTTTATTTCCATTAGCCAAACATGAAATCTTCACATTGAGGGTAAAAGCAGGAGTATACTAGTAACCTTTGTTTTCTACTGCCAGTGATTTCAAATTCAATTATAAGATGCTGTTATTCATAGTTACTTTAACATGTTTAAAAAAAATATTAAAAAAAAAATTAAATTTCTGATTATAATGCCAAGTTATTACTTTGGTCAAAAGTATGAATGTAGTATACTGTATTGTATTATGCTGACACCTCAATTCACATTGTAGCTTTCTAATGGTTCATTTATTTTGATGTATCATCAACCATTTCTAAAACTCATTTTTTAATATTTATTGAAATGTGACTGAAGCATGGTGTCCTATGGTCATGAATTTGGGTTTACATTTTTAATATTAATATTGTTGATGCTGTTAGAATAAACAGATTAACTGCAACAGCGAGTGACAAAGATATAGGCATAATCATTCGCGACTGGATGAGATATGCAAAACATAAAAGTATGCTGAAAAAGCAACAGCTGCTAAAGCAAGAGCTAGAAATGATGCATCTGTGCTTTCAATCAAGGAAAACATTGATATGTAATGAAGTTTTGTTCATTTAACTTCAACAATGTTTTGAAAATAATAAACATCACTGTACAGTTTTAAATCCTTACCAATTTTCAAAATTAACAGCTGAAAATACAATCCAGTGAAATTTGCATCGACACGAACAAATTAAGTCAAATTCCCCACAAACGCGTCTTAACCGAGTAAGTAGGGAATGAACTTATGAGTCATCTCCGAATATACATGTGTGAACTAACACAAACAATACACATATTGAATGTGACTCCTGTGAACTAGTTAGCAGAGATACAGGATAGTGTTACATTCATGACTGCAACCGCATCATCTACCTGATGAATGTCGAGGAAATTGCAACGGTCAATATGAGACATATGAGAATAAACCGGATAGGGACAGAAATGAAGTGTTGCAACAGGCCACCTACGGACCTATCATACCAAGTCAATTACATTGTTTTGTCTTAAATGTGTTTCCTTTTCACAACTTTATTCTATAACCTTGAAACTTAACCTCCACATCATTCCACTCCATTCCACATCAACCCTACTAAAAACCATAATTTCTTTAGTGCTAGCAAGTCTGCTTTTAATGACCTCATCACAATGTAACTAGACCTTTGCCTAATACTTCTAACCCTGATAAAATCCATGTGAACTCAGACCCACAGCCTTCAACCTCACCCTGTATGTCCATCGCACTTAGAGCTCTGTATACTGTAGAAAAGGATAGCAATGAGAAAAATTGCGATATTAATAAGGAAAACATTACTAGTTTAAATGAGGAATGCCAAGGGTGTATAAATAAAACCTTGAAAATAGAACCTTTAAGTGGTGCCTTTGAAAAGGCAAGAGTAGATAACGACGCCTTGTTTTACATGATTAGATACCTGGAGAAAACACTAGTAGGGAATGTCAGTTTAAGTGGGCTTGTTTTGCACACAGTTGATTGCATGGGTAGAAAGTTGCATTGTTTATCAGTAATTTAGTATGATAACTAGAATTTCGCAGAAAATGTTAAAGGAGTTCAAGTTCAACAGTCTCATAACAAATAAACAGAAAATTCAAGATTTCAAGATACAAGTTTTAAAGAATTATACAATTGAAGCGAGTACAAATGAAAATACATGGAGAAAAATAGTTTCAAACATGTAACTCTTGAAAAATATCTAGAGGAGTCTGGTGTAACAGATGAGGTAGAAAAAATGTTGCAGATCAGAATATTTGATCAGAATATTTGATCTATTGTATTATCATGTAAAGCTGTAGATCAATGCATTATAAAATGTGTTCCGGTCTGATAATTTTGTGCAGTGTAATTGTCCTTGGACTTAAAATATTCATTTAAAACATCAGTTTTCTGTACTTTGTTTAGTATTGTCTGAAGATATTATAATATTTCTTATGTCATTAACACCATGATATGTCAAAGATCATTACTTTACAACTACCTGTGTAAACCTCCGTTGTGTGGAAATATCGTTCGGAGGTAGTTGTAAGTAATTGTGTCGTTGTAGTAAGCGGAGAAAATGTAATAATTGATGACAGCCAATGTCATGTGACACATGTTAATAATGCAAAATAATTTTGTCGTTTGTGCTGATCACATTAGCAAGTTCAAATTACAATTGATGACAAATATCTCTAACATTACATAAATAATTCACCAGCTTTATCTGGTTGAACATTTATACAATGTTGATGCACACTTATGTCTTTCCATTATCTTCAATTCTGAAGTTTCATCGAATGCATTTTATCTGACGACAGTCGCGCAGAACTTCAACACCAATTTGTGATCTAGTTGTGCTTTAGTTTCTATGTTGCTTTTAGCTTAGTGCTCATACATGTGCATACAATATAGTATTTAAATTAGTTCAGCCTAAATGTGAATGAAATGTATGTTCCATGTCTTTTATGTTTTAATATTAGTATTGTGTATGATTATTATGTAATTGAATGTATTTGTCGGTTATAAAAGCTCAGAGAGCTTATGTTTATTTGTTATGTAACATGTCGACTATAAATAAAGTTTTGAATTTGAATTTGACCAAAACAGAGTCATAACAGGTAACACGTTTACAAATTGGACATGGCAGACAACATTGGAGTATTATTTTAATCACTTTAAAAACTATTACCTGGGTTAACATAAAACAATTCTATATTTGTTAATTTTTTTTTTTTAATTTGTAGAGAAAAAGATATCATAAATGAACAGATAAAGAAAGATGCAGGTTTGCTAGAAAAATCAGTGATTGATATAAAAGAGGACATTACCCAAGTAATAAATCTTAGCTTACTACTATGAAACGCCATAGCTGCCTTATTTGACTTAATTCTATATATGCACATACTTTTTCTATATATGCACATACATTTTCTATATATGCACATGCTTTGTCTATATATGCACATACTTTTTTTAAATGATCATAACCCCCCTCTTCCCATTTACGGTATAGATCGCAACTTTGACCTGACATTGTGTTTTGTATTAGATTGATTGATTGATTGTTGGTTGCTTAACGTCCAGTGGCAAATATTTCATGCATATTCAGGACGAGAACAAGTTCACAATAAATACAATAGGTAGGTTCTGTAATAGATTAAGGGATTAAGGTCGGAGAAATTTAGACGGCCACGGGAAATGAGGGTATATTGGATAGGGACAGAAATTTAGCCTTGCAACAGGTCACCTACGGACCCCTCAAAGAGTTGTTGCAAGGGTTCTTAACGTGCAAAGAACGTGGCACTTTCTTTACACCAGGCATCGGATTTAACGTCCCCATTCTGACCGGACGTGGCTGCAAATTTTCCCGCACAGCCAAACGGACGCCCCACTTTAGCACGGGTTTTACTGCCGGTCGGAGGAAGACCAATGGTGACCATACTTCTATTCCCCAGTCACCCGTTTTGTATTAGATGTATTTTATTCAATGTTTCGGGTTATTTTAGGAGATTTTTCAGAGCAACCCTCCTCAGAGCGTTTGGCTTAATAACAAAAGTTGTTGTTTAAGGCAACAACCATTTTCTTATCGGGGGTGGGGGTGGGCTGGGATTTCTTTCAAAACCTTCCTTCGACAAAATATTTGTTTTCCTATCATGTGTTCAGTATCATGGTGTATACTCCGCCTATTAGTTGTCTTGGGTGGAAGAAAACGTTTGAATTCTAGTTGAAATCCGAAGTTCCGTGTTGAGAGAGAAGCCACGCTCTTCGAACGATAAAGAACCCTATCAACAACTCTTTGGAGGGGTCCGTAGGTGGCCTGTTGATAGGCAAAATTACAGTCACTACCTTCTCCATTTCAAGTGGCAATCTAAATGTCCCGCCCCGGGGTGACCCACTTAAGGCACCTACCAACCTGATTGTTTGATTATTATGTTTCCGTCCTGAATATGTCTGAAATTCTGGCAACCGGAAGTAAAACAACAATCAATCTATGTATATGCACATACTTTTTCTAAATTGACCCAACATGCCGGAAATTTTACATTTCGTTACCGAAGTCGATTTCGCTTTTTCTTATTCAAACCAAAAGCACAAGGATAATAGTTAGGCTGAAGGGTGCCCACAGGTAACCTCTGAAAAAAGTGCTATTTGCGTAGTAATATTATGTTTCTAATAAAAAGCTGCGCCATGAACGCATGATACGCCCGTCGTCTTGTGTGTTAATTGTTATTCAATAATCATAAATAGTTTCTGACATACGGCCTGACATGCGAAAACCCCTTTTTTTACAAAAAACTCAATATCTCTAAAATAAAATTTTGAATCAAAACCAAAAAGTATACAGATCTTTAGGTTTATATAACTAAGAAGTGTGTAAAATTTTAAGCAATAATCATTAATCGTTTTTGAGATACGGCGCGACATGTGAAAACCCCCCTTTTAAATAAAAAAAATTATATCTCAAAAATGAACTTTTGAATCAAAACCAAAAAGTATACAGATCTTTAGATTAATATAAAAAAGAAGTGTGTAAAATTTCAAGCAATAATCATAAATCGTTTTTAAGATACGGCGCGACAGGTGAAAAATCCCTCCCTCTTTTTTAACAAAATAATCAATATCTCTAAAATAAAATTTTGAATCATCACCAAAAAGTATACAGATCTTAAGATTAATACAACTAAGAAGTGTGTAAAGTTTTAAGTAATAATCATAAACTGTTTTGAGATACGGCGCGACATGTGGAAAAACCCCTCCCTCTTTTTCAACAAAATACTCAATATCTCTAAAATAAAATTTTGAATCATCACCAAAAAGTATACAGATCTTAAGATTAATACAACTAAGAAGTGTGTAAAGTTTTAAGTAATAATCATAAACTGTTTTGAGATACGGCGCGACATGTGGAAAAACCCCTCCCTCTTTTATAACAAAATACTCAATATCTCTTAAATAAAATTTTGAATCATCACCAAAAAGTATACAGATCTTAAGATTAATATAACTAAGAAGTGTATAAAGTTTTAAGCAATAATCATAAATTGTTTTTGAGATACGGCGCGACATGTGAAAAAAAAACACACACCTGTTTTAGTTACTAAATCCCGTAACTCAAAAAGTTTTAATCTTATTTTCACCAAAAAGTATACAGATCGTTAGACAATCATAAGAAACAACTATGTTAAGTTTCATAAAATTTGGATAAGTCGTTCTGATGTTACGGTGCGACATGTTTACGCCGGACAGACAGACGGACGGACAACGGACATTTGTATACCATAATACGTCCCGTCAAAAATTGACGGGCGTATAAAAATAGAATTCTACCGTAAGGTGACCAGATATAACCCAAGTCTATATCTCTGTATTGATTGATTGTTGTTTGCTTTACGCCGCATTAGCACAGAAAGGCTATATCGCGGCGAGAGCTAATTCGAATATTATAACAATTTAAGGTATATTTTTAAAATCAGACAAAAGGTCTTTCAATAAACTAAAATTCTAGACTAAAGCAAATTGATTATTTACAAATAAAAATCAACACTAAGATAACGTGATAAAAATTAAAATCGTTTTAAATATAACAACATTTTTATATTTTATAATATATTCCAATTTCTTTTAAGAATGAAACAATATTTGTAAATGGAATATTATTAAATAAATCATACATATTATTGACATTGAAATGCTTCTTCCGAATATCAGCAAAGTCAATACAATTGATTAAAACATGTTTAATAGTATACTTGCAGTTACAAGGTATACATTGTGGTTCTACTTCATTTTTTAAAAGATATTCGTGTGTTATTCTGGTATGACCAATACGACATCTAGAAATAACACACTGATCTTTTCTGCACATAAAATTGTTGAAAGGTTTACATAAATTAGGTTTAATTTCATGTAATTTATTGCCATCTTTTTTACTCCATTCATTTTTCAATATATTAAAAACATATTCTCTAATATTAGATTTAAAATCGGTATATGGTATATCACAGTTGGATAAAGGGTCACCCAGGGCATTCTTTGCCTCAAGGTCTACAGCTGTGTTTCCAAGGATTCCAACATGACTCGGCACCCATAGAAATAATATTTCTTTAAGAAGAATTTTTAAATTCCTCATTACATATAAGATTTTGAGAATTGTTGGGTTTTTAATTTTAGTATTTTGTATAGCTTGTAAGCATGAAAGTGAATCAGAACATATAATAAATTTGGATTTATCTGAAGAAGCAATAAATTTCAAAGCCAAAATCATTGCTTCTGCTTCAGCAGTAAAGATCGATGCATCAGATGGCAAACGGAGAGTTCCCCCCGGTGGATCGCTATCCTTGCCGTGGTCGGGGGGCTTGCGTGTCTCAGTGACCCCAAAAGCTATGCCAGCTGGAGCTTCGTCTCCTGGTAGGGTTACCCATGCTGGACAGGTCGAAGGGTAGAGACCAGACTAAAGTGATCCGAACATCGTACGAGTTGCCCGATGTTTTGAATAAAATAGGCTCTCCAACCCGTTGGCCGTGGGTTGCTACCCGTGTCGGTGGTTGACGAGATCCTTGCGGATGAGGGCTGTAGTCAGACTCCTTACGGTCAGAAAATACCCGGACGGACGAGACTATAGTTCAATAAGCTGCTTTGGCTCTGATATCATCTAAACGGGAGGTCGGATGGACCCGGTTCGATCAATCGGCTGGTCATGTCGAGCCCTTCAGTTAATCCTCAACAATAAGCTTTCTTGTAACAATTTTCATTATTTACACATGTATTTAAATTAAGCTATTTATATTTCGGATAACTGAAGAAGGCGATGGCTCATGGGTCAATCAAGTGGTACGCTTTCTATTTCGCTTGATGGATACGCTCTGCTTGAGTATACTATTCTTGGAACATCTGGTGCTTTCCGCAGTGGATCTTGGGTGCTAATTTTGGGGACAGGCTGCATTATACTTGCAGCTTGCTTTCAGCATTAGCGCTTGACCCCGGCTCGCCACGGAAACACAGCATCGCCCTTGTAGGCACTCCGAGGTGGGTGGATGACAAGGATAGTGAATCTTTCTCCTTTCATATGGCAAACAAAAACCAAACTTCTCAATTAGCTTCAACAAAAAAAAGAAAATGTGATGACTCTGCGCCCTGTCCGGAAGATGATAGTTGGCCCCGATTTATTGTAATAAAAGGAACAGATGAAAAACCAGTTTCAAAAATATCTCCTTTTGTAATTCATAAACAAATTCAAAGCATTGCTGGTACAGTTAAAAAAGTTTCAAAAATGAGATCAGGGAATTTGTTGGTTGAATGTTCCAACAAAAGTCAATCAACAAATTTGCTGACCATGACAAAAATTACAGACTTTTCTGTTTCTGTCTCTCCTCACAATAGTTTGAACAGTTGCAAAGGAATCATTCGAGACAGAAGTCAATATCTGGGTGATCTTACCGTGGAAGAAATTAGTGATGAATTAACAAACCAAGGTGTATCTGATGTTGTTAGATTTCAAATAAAAAAGAATGGAAATATAACCAAATTAAATACATATCTTTTGACCTTTAAAACTCCAACTCCTCCCTCATCTATTACTTTAGGTTGCTTCGGAATCAGAGTTGACAGATTCATCCCTAACCCAATTCGATGCTTCACCTGTCAAAAGTTTGGTCATGGAACCAAACAATGTCGTGGTACGCAGAGATGTTTCAAGTGTTCTGGCGAAGGACACGAGGGAACAACCTGTAGCTCTGAATCTTCAAAATGCGTAAACTGTGGTGAATCCCATTTTTCATCATCTAGGGACTGCCCTGTTTACCTGAAAGAAAAAAATATTATTAAAATAAAAACAGAAAGAAACATCAGTTACCCAGAAGCTAAACAGATAGCTTCTGTTTCGAGTGATCCTCTAGTTTCGAACAAACCATCGTACGCCAACAAAGTTGGCCGCTCATTCAGTCATGAGAATACACAAACTCGCATGACGTGGCCAATTGATGCTGAAACTTTTACAATGTTGCCTGTTCAATTAGAAACTTCCGATAAATTAATTATTCCAAGAAAATCAAAGCCTTCTAAAACCAGTACTCAATCAACTCAATCTTCCTTACAGAGCTCAATGTTATCATCTAAAAAAAATGAAAAAAAGAAATCAGATAAAAAAGATGCAGTTAAATCAGACAGTTGGGGCGGTGAATCTGTCTGGGATCTTCCCAATGACATAGATGATTCTTCCATCTCAAATAGTCTTCCTTCATCTGCATCTAAAAAGTTATCTTCTACACCCAGTACAAAGTCTACTAGAGCCCCGTCTCCTTTTCGTTCTCCAGAAAAGAAGGATGTCCAAAAGAAGCCAGTAAATACATCCTCTCAGAAGTCTTCTGATTCGAGGTCGCGGGGTAGGGGTCGAGGCGGAGTAAAACCAGCAGCGCATGGTCCTGGAGATCGACGACTCTCCTCACACAACAGATTTTCAACACTTAACGACGAATCAGAAATGGAAATCGAAAGTGTTCCGCCACCCGAAAGATTACAATCTCAGGGTGAGCGAAATAAGAATGCTGGCAAACTCGATAGCATTCGCCCGTCTATTAACAAAACATGACTAATATCATCCAATGGAATTGCCGAGGTCTTAAAATAAATCTTCTCGAGTTAACGCTTCTAGTTCAGTCTTTTTTACCTACTGCATTTTGTCTTCAAGAAACTTTATATGTTCTGATTCACTGTCATGCTTACAAGCTATACAAAATACTAAAATTAAAAACCCAACAATTCTCAAAATTTTATATGTAATGAGGAATTTAAAAATTCTTCTTAAAGAAATATTATTTCTATGGGTGCCGAGTCATGTTGGAATCCTTGGAAACACAGCTGTAGACCTTGAGGCAAAGAATGCCCTGGGTGACCCTTTATCTAACTGTGATATACCATATACCGATTTTAAATCTAATATTAGAGAATATGTTTTTAATATATTGAAAAATGAATGGAGTAAAAAAGATGGTAATAAATTACATGAAATTAAACCTAATTTATGTAAACCTTTCAATAATTTTATGTGCAGAAAAGATCAGTGTGTTATTTCTAGATGTCGTATTGGTCATACTAGAATAACACACGAATATCTTTTAAAAAATGAAGTAGAACCACAATGTATACCTTGTAACTGCAAGTATACTATTAAACATGTTTTAATCAATTGTATTGACTTTGCTGATATTCGGAAGAAGCATTTCAATGTCAATAATATGTATGATTTATTTAATAATATTCCATTTACAAATATTGTTTCATTCTTAAAAGAAATTGGAATATATTATAAAATATAAAAATGTTGTTATATTTAAAACGATTTTAATTTTTATCACGTTATCTTAGTGTTGATTTTTATTTGTAAATAATCAATTTGCTTTAGTCTAGAATTTTAGTTTATTGAAAGACCTTTTGTCTGATTTTAAAAATATACCTTAAATTGTTATAATATTCGAATTAGCTCTCGCCGCGATATAGCCTTTCTGTGCTAATGCGGCGTAAAGCAAACAACAATCAATCAATCAAACGGAGAGTTGCAGCTCTGTCCATGAAGACAGCAGCAGATGCAACTCTGTCACCATCTTTTGATCCATCAGTATAGACAGTTGAAAAATCTGAATAATTTGTTTTGATTTCAGCATAGTGTTGCTGAATTAAAAGAGGATTTGTTTTATTTTTATTGTGTTCACGGAGATCAAATATCATTTTTGGTTTGGGAAGTTCCCATGGAGGACATTTGCAAGTTTCAACTTGAGCAACAGATTTTAAATCAAAAGAAGCTAAATGTGATTTTAAACGTATACCTAACGGAGGAATTTTATTTTCATGTTTTGCAAAAATATCTTCATAAATTGGATTAAAAACACAGCTGTAGGCAGGGTTATCTGAGTAGGCTATTAGTTTGACAGCATATTGAAGTCCAAGCTTCAAACGTCTGTTAGAGAGTGAGTGCTCATCAGCCTCTACATACAGACTCTCAACTGGTGAGGTTTTAAATGCGCCAAGACAGAGACGCAAACCCTGATGATGCACAGCATCGAGAATCTGTATGTAGGACTTCCTTGCAGAGCCATACACTATTGAGCCATAATCTAGTTTAGATCTAACTAGAGATCTATATAAATTAAGTAAAATGTTGCGATCAGCACCCCAGTCGGTGCTGCCGACAACTTTTAAAATATCTAATGCTTTTAAACATTTCGATTTTAACATTTTGATATGGGGTAGAAAGGTTAACTTTTTATCGAAAATTAACCCAAGAAATTTGGTTTCATCAACCATTTTAATTGGGTTGCCGTACAAAGTGAGTTCTGGATCAAGATGCAATTTCCTTTTGTTACAAAAATGCATCCCGACCGTTTTTGAAGTGGAAAATTTAAACCCATTTTCCGAGGCCCATTTTTCAATTCTTCCAAGACATAACTGTAATTGTCTTTCTATGTTATTCATATTTTTGCCTCTATAACATATTAAAAAGTCATCAACATACAATGAACCTTCAATATTACTTTTTAAAACTTCAACAAGGCTGTTGATTTTAAGACTAAATAATGTAACAGATAAAATACTGCCCTGAGGGACACCCATCTCTTGATCATACAGATCAGACATGGTTGAATTTACTCTAACATTAAATTGTCTGTTAGATAGAAAATTCGAAATAAAATTTGGCATATTGCCTTTCAACCCCATATCAAAGAGATCTTTTAAAATACCATACTTCCATGCAGTATCATAGGCTTTTTCTAGATCGAAAAAGACCGACACTACATGTTCATTTTTCGCAAAACCATTACGGACAAATGATTCGAATCGAACAAGATGGTCAAGAGTACTGCGACCTTGGCGGAATCCACACTGGATATTGGCTAAAAGCCCATTGGATTCCAGGAACCAAACAAGGCGATCATTGACCATCCGTTCTAGTGTTTTACAGACACAACTGGTAAGAGCAATTGGCCGATAATTAATAGGATCCGTGTGATCTTTACTTGGTTTTGGAATAGGCACGACGGTTGCAAGCTTCCAGATTGATGGTAAATCACCAGATTCCCAGATGTTATTCATAAGCTGCAAAAGAGCTTCCAGCGAGGAATCTGGCAAGTGTTTTAACAGTTGGTAGTGAATATTATCAGGCCCACAAGCTGTATCATGGGCTTTTGACAGAGATGTTTTAAGTTCTTCAAGAGAAAAGAGTTTATTATAATTTTCACAATTTTTTGATTTGAAGTTTAATTTAATTTTTTCTTTTTGTTTTTTAACTTTTTTAAAATCTTCCCTGTAGTTGTTAGAAGAAGAAGATTTCGCAAAAGTTTCACCAAGCTTGTTGGCAATATCCTTTTCAGATGTTAATAAATCATTGCCATTTTTTAAATGTTTAACTGTGGCTTTAGAATTTTTACCTTTTATCTTTTGTATCATGTTCCATACTTTTGTTATCTCCGAGACAAATTTCTTCCAAGACGTTCGTCGTGCTTGCCTGCAAGTCCGCCGTGCCTTAGCGCGAAAAACACGGAAATTACTCAAGTTTTCCGTCGTTGGTTGTTGATTGAACCGTCTTTCAGATTTTTTACGGTCACCCATTGCTTGATCACAAGCATCATCAAACCATGGTTTACTGGGATGTTTCGGATTTGCCGAGGTCTTAGGAATAGTTCTGTCAGCAATTGACGTCAAAACTGTATTAAAAGTTAAAATTGGATCTTGTACAGTCTCAAACATCTTTGACTGAAGTTCCGCTTGACAGAGATTCTCAAACAAGGACCAGTCCGCCTTGTCAAGTTTCCAACGTGGTACTCTCTGTTGGGCAGAAGTAAAAAGATGTTCAAGTACTATTGGAAAGTGATCACTTCCACATAGATCATCATGAACACGCCATGAATAATCCAGAAGAAGAGAGGGATCGCAAATACTGATATCAATAGCAGAATAAGACCCGTTTCCAGGATGAAGATAAGTATTAGATCCATCATTAAAAATGCATAATCCTTCTTGAGAGACAAAGTCCTCAATGATCTTACCTTTGATATTATGAGACTTGCTTCCCCACAAA
The DNA here is from genome assembly GCF_021869535.1 of Mytilus californianus. Lineage (NCBI taxonomy): Eukaryota > Metazoa > Mollusca > Bivalvia > Mytilida > Mytilidae > Mytilus > Mytilus californianus. Next base: position 472,310 of record NW_026262747.1, read on the forward strand.
GGGTTGTGGGCATTGAAGTCGCCCATAAGTATAAATGGTGAGGGTAATTGATCAGTGAGGTTTTTGAGTTTAGCTTTATCTATAATTGAATTGGGTTGAATATATATAGAACATAATGTAATTGTCTTATCTAATGATAAACGAATTGCAACTGCCTGCAGATCCGTGGTGAGTTGGACTGTGCTATGAATGACGTTGTCCTTCACAAAAATGGATGATCCGCCTGCAGCACGTTCATCTACCCTAGAAAATGTGCTATACATGTTGTATCCTTTTAAAGATACATTGTCACTTTCTTTTAAATGAGTTTCTTGAAGACAAAATGCAGAAGGTAAAAATGACTGAACTAGAAGCGTTAACTCGAGAAGATTTATTTTAAGACCTCGGCAATTCCATTGGATGATATTAGTCATGATTTGAAAATAGATGATTGATTGATTGTTGGTTGCTTAACGTCCAGTGGCAAATATTTCATGCATATTCAGGACGAGAACAAGTTCACAATAAATACAATAGGTAGGTTCTGTAATAGATTTAGGGATTCAGGTCGGAGAAATTTAGACTGCCACGGGAAATGAGGGTATATTGGATAGGGACAGAAATTTAGCCTTGCAACAGGTCACCTACGGACCCCTCAAAGAGTTGTCGCAAGGGTTCTTAACGTGCAAAGAGCGTGGCACTCTCTTTACACGAGGCATCGGATTTAACGTCCCCATTCTGACCGGACGTGGCTGCATATTTGTACATCCCGCACAGCCAAACGGACGCCCCACTTTAGCACGGGACCAATGGTGACCATACTTCTATTCCCCAGTCACCCTTGGGGGCTTTTGAAAATAGAAACGCGAATGCTGTCGAGTTTGCCAGCATTCTTATTTCGCTCACCCTGAGATTGTGATCTTTCGGGTGGCGGAACACTTTCGATTTCCATTTCAGTTTCGTCGATAAGTGTTGAAAATCTGTTGTGTGAGGAGAGTCGTCGATCTCCAGGACCACACGCGGCTGCTTTTACTCCGCCCCGACCCCTACCCCGCGACCTCGAATCAGAAGACTTCTGAGAGGATGTATTTACTGGCTTCTTTGGGACATCCTTCTTTTCTGGAGAGCGAAAAGGAGACGGGGCTCTAGTAGACTTTGTACTGGGTGTAGAAGATAACTTTTTAGATGCAGATGAAGGAAGACTTTTTGAGATGGAAGAATCATCTATGTCACTGGGAAGATCCCAGACAGATTCACCGCCCCAACTGTCTGATTTAACTGCATCTTTTTTATCTGATTTCTTTTTTTCATTTTTTTTAGATAATGACATTGAGCTCTGTAAGGAAGATTGAGTTGACTGAGTACTGGTTTTAGATGGCTTTGATTTTCTTGGAATAATTAATTTATCGGAAGTTTCTAATTGAACAGGCAACATTGTAAAAGTTTCAGCATCAATTGGCCACGTCATGCGAGTTTGTGTATTCTCATGACTGAATGAGCGGCCAACTTTGCTGGCGTACGATGGTTTGTTCGAAACTAGAGGATCACTCGAAACAGAAGCTATCTGTTTAGCTTCTGGGTAACTGATGTTTCTTTCTGTTTTTATTTTAATAATATTTTTTTCTTTCAGGTAAACAGGGCAGTCCCTAGATGATGAAAAATGGGATTCACCACAGTTTACGCATTTTGAAGATTCAGAGCTACAGGTTGTTCCCTCGTGTCCTTCGCCAGAACACTTGAAACATCTCTGCGTACCACGACATTGTTTGGTTCCATGACCAAACTTTTGACAGGTGAAGCATCGAATTGGGTTAGGGATAAATCTGTCAACTCTGATTCCGAAGCAACCTAATGTAATAGATGAGGGAGGAGTTGGAGTTTTAAAGGTCAAAAGATATGTATTTAATTTGGTTATATTTCCATTCTTTTTTATTTGAAATCTAACAACATCAGATACACCTTGGTTTGTTAATTCATCACTAATTTCTTCCACGGTAAGATCACCCAGATATTGACTTCTGTCTCGAATGATTCCTTTGCAACTGTTCAAACTATTGTGAGGAGAGACAGAAACAGAAAAGTCTGTAATTTTTGTCATGGTCAGCAAATTTGTTGATTGACTTTTGTTGGAACATTCAACCAACAAATTCCCTGATCTCAGTTTTGAAACTTTTTTAACTGTACCAGCAATGCTTTGAATTTGTTTATGAATTACAAAAGGAGATATTTTTGAAACTGGTTTTTCATCTGTTCCTTTTATTACAATAAATCGGGGCCAACTATCATCTTCCTGACAGGGCGCAGAGTCATCACATTTTCTTTTTTTTTGTTGAAGCTAATTGAGAAGTTTGGTTTTTGTTTGCCATATGAAAGGAGAAAGATTCACTATCCTTGTCATCCACCCACCTCGGAGTGCCTACAAGGGCGATGCTGTGTTTCCGTGGCGAGCCGGGGTCAAGCGCTAATGCTGAAAGCAAGCTGCAAGTATAATGCAGCCTGTCCCCAAAATTAGCACCCAAGATCCACTGCGGAAAGCACCAGATGTTCCAAGAATAGTATACTCAAGCAGAGCGTATCCATCAAGCGAAATAGAAAGCGCACCACTTGATTGACCCATGAGCCATCGCCTTCTTCAGTTATCCGAAATATAAATAGCTTAATTTAAATACATGTGTATATAATGAAAATTGTTACAAGAAAGCTTATTGTTGAGGATTAACTGAAGGGCTCGACATGACCAGCCGATTGATCGAACCGGGTCCATCCGACCTCCCGTTTAGATGATATCAGAGCCAAAGCAGCTTATTGAACTATAGTCTCGTCCGTCCGGGTATTTTCTGACCGTAAGGAGTCTGACTACAGCCCTCATCCGCAAGGATCTCGTCAACCACCGACACGGGTAGCAACCCACGGCCAACGGGTTGGAGAGCCTATTTTATTCAAAACATCGGGCAACTCGTACGATGTTCGGATCACTTTAGTCTGGTCTCTACCCTTCGACCTGTCCAGCATGGGTAACCTTACCAGGAGACGAAGCTCCAGCTGGCATAGCTTTTGGGGTCACTGAGACACGCAAGCCCCCCGACCACGGCAAGGATTATATATATATCTCTGTAAGGTAACCAGATGTAACCATGTCTGTTACTGTGTAAGATTAACTAAAGGTAAGTTAACCCATGTCTAAATCGTTGTAAGATGACCAGAGGTAACCCAAGTCTATATCTCTGTAAGGTGACCTGTGATAACCAGTCCATATCTCTGTAAGGTGACCAGAGGTAACCCAAAACTATATCTCTGTAAGGTGTATCCATGTGTGTATCTGTGTAAGGTGACAAAACCACCAGATATAACCATATCTGTTACTGTGCAAGATTAACTAGGTGAGTTAACCCATGTCTAAATCGTTGTAAGGTGACCAGAGGTAACCCAAGTTAATATCGCTGTAAGGTGACCGGAGCTAACCAATCTATATCTGTTAGACCACCAGAGGTAACCCAAGTCTATATCTCTGTAAGGTGACCAGAGGTAACCCAAGACTATATCTCTGTAAGGTGTATGCATGTGTTTATCTGTGTAAGGTGACTAACCTTGTTTATATCTGTGTACGGTGACCAGAGGTAACCCAATGCAATGGTATTTAAAGCGGGTAGCAGATTTCAATGTATACTAATTGTGTGTACCCTGTATCAACTATGTGTAAAAGAGGGACAAAGATACCAGAGGGACAGTCAAACTCATAAATCGAAAATAAAGTCTGGCTAAAAATGAAAGAAGACAAACAGACAAACAATAGAACACATGACACAACATATAAAACTAAAGAATAAGCCACACAAAATAAAAACACACAATAGTTAAGAAACAGATACGAATATCTACCAAATTTATCTTTCATTTTTTTCACCTATAAATATATATGCAGACCATATGGCAGTTTTCATACAAAATATATGCACAAAGCAGCACTAAGGACCCTAAAGAAGTTCGATAAGAGCCTGCAATTATTTATAGAATGGGGAAAAGTGATTTCTTACGAAAATTATATTTGAGTTAAATTGGTATTAAAGTTGAAGATTTACGAAACCGTGTCTGTAATCGGTACGGATATGCATAAGATTACGGCCCTTTTCTATAAGATTTAATTTTTGCTAAGTTATACATGCATGTATTGAATAATATTGAGAAATCACAAACATAAATACAGACTGGACATTATTACGTAAAAATAAAGCAAACATTGTTTGTCAAGATTTCAATTGCATAGTATATGTATGCAAATTTTAAGAAAAATTCATTGGTGAAAAAAAAATTGCTATATCTGTAGGGATCCACCTTAATGCAAAACTTGCACTTGGGATGCACAATCCGTTATAAATTCTTTACAGTTAATTATTACCGTTAGAAGACAGTCTTTTAAAACAATTACATTTGAAAAATAACAATAATATGTATTTGATAAATATATTAAAATTAAAAAAAGAAAAAAAAAAAACTTCAGACATATTCACAATAATAATAAACATGTTTTCTAAATAGAGATCTCGGCAATCAAAGACATCGTCTATTGAAGTAAAAAAAGAGGAGACATATAAACCATTTTACTCAAAGTTTTATAAGTAAAATAAAAAAATCAGAGATTTCTTCATTGAAACATTCAAAGCTATATAAATTCAAATTTTCTTTCAAATTTGTTTAAAATTATTTTTACTATCAAAGCATTTTATTTCTCATTTTATATTTTACTTTCATCAGCATTGCTATGGAAATTGACTCATTTTCTATTTTTTTATAACTATCTAAATATATAATTCGGCAGTTAAAAAAATCGGTGCATACTTTGTTTTGTGCAGCATAAAATTTGATGAAACAAAGTGTGTACAAATGTATTGAAATTTCTGAAAATACCCAAGAATGAAGGCCACTAATGGCCGATTACTCTTATCAGCGACACCCAGGTGCAATGTTTTTAATGATGTTCGATTAACTTAGAAAGTAATGTTAGACAATTTAGGTACATTTTTTTGTGTTTTTGTGCAGAATTATTAAAACAAAGTGTATATTGAAATTTATGAAATACGGATTGACAAATTCAAACCAACTTCCTACCTTTAGAGTTACAGTCATAACGTTCCCTTTCTGCCTTTAGAAACGTTTTCGTCATAGCAATACATATAAACATACATAAGCAAACAAGCTGATGATGAAATACGAGACAAAAAAAAACAAACAACAAAACATCGGTATCCTTGCATAATTTTCGTAGTTGTGGTAGTCTTCTTATCTTAAAAAATATTACAACAAAATATTAAGAATAATAATTGACTTTTTTATCAAATATAATATATTATAACTATAACTTATTAACTAAAGCTATCACATAGCCCGGATATAAAGTCGGTTCCGAACCGATACCGGTGACATCACCAAATCGTACATTATACAAATCGCAATTTTTATTGAAATAGTTTTAAAATGTTTACATTTTTCTTTAGGAATAATATTTGTTTTATGCTTTAAAGGGAATTTCAAGTCCTTTGTGCTTTTATCAAACTTCTTTGGGGTCCTTAGTGCTCCTTTGAACACAAAGGAGGTCCTTTGAGGTGTTTTTAGAGACCCTTTTTTCCCACATTCAACACCGAACAGCAAGATATAGATGGCCCGATAAATGACTCGTGTAAAACCATTCAAACAGGAAATCCAACGGTCTAATCAATATAAATCAATCCTATCCGCAACTGTAGTACATTTTGATCCGTATGACATTGATTTATAATATGTAAATCCCATCCTTACCGTTGGAAAAGCCACATTTTGTATTTAATGTAGAAACTGTATAACTGGATCTCACCATACTGTAAACGACAAATTTATTTTTCCATTACCTTTTTAAAAATTATTAAGAGCATCGATTAACAAAATACGAATGCGTAACGGAACAAGTTCAATAAAATTTATTGGCTTATAAAGAAAAGAAAAAAAGCAACCTCACTCCAACATGCGCCGGTAAGTAATCTTCAAAATGTTGATGGTTTTCTCTCCGGCAACTTTTAATGTCCCGGCAAAGTATCTCTTACGAATTTCTGAATTTCTAGATAGTGTAAAAATCTCTGACGAAAAATAATAAAAGACAGCAAATTACAGGACATCAAGTGACAATTATTTTTTGTACGTCACATAGGTAATGGAAAATAAATTTGCCGTTTACAGTAGAGGATGTGCAGTTAACGATTTCTACATGAAAAATGAAGTAGGAAGTGTATACAAGAAGTGTTATATCGCACAGGGAATACTGGAAATTGAACTTCTTAGTACAAAACACTGAAAAACTAAATTGTTGACCAACTGACTTAAACTTTTACAAAAATCTTCTCCTCTGAAAGTACTGGGCCAAATTTAACCAAACTTGGCCACAATCATCATGAGGGGTATCTATTTTAAAAATTGTGTCCGATGACCCGTCCAACCAACCAAGATGGCCGCCATGGCTAAAAATAGAACATAGGGGTAAAATGTAGATTTTGGCTTATATCTCTGAAACCAACGCATATAGAGCAAATCTGACAAAGGGTAAAATTGTTCATTAGGTCAAGATCTATCTGCACTGAAATTTTCAGACCAATCAGGAACGGGTTGCTGCCCCCGAATTAGTAATTTTAAGGAAATTTTGCAGTTTTGGTTATTATCTTGAATATTATTATAGATAGAGATAAACTGTAAACAGCAATAATGTTCAGCAAAATAAGATCTACAAATAAGTCAGCATGACCAAAATTGTCAGTTGACCCCTTAAGGAGTTACTGCCCTTTATAGTCAATTTTTAACCATTTTTCTAAAATGTTAGTAATCTTTTTAAAAAATCTTCTCTGAAACTACTGGGCCAAATTTAACCAAATTTGGCCACAATCATCATTCGGGTATTTAGTTTTAAAAATGTGTCTGATGACCCGGCCAACCAACCAAGATGGCCGCCATGGCTAAAAATAGTACATAGGGGTGAAATGTAGATTTTGGCTTATATCTCTGAAACCAAAGCATTAAGCGCAGTCTGAAGTGGGGTTAAATTGTTAATCAGGTCAAGATCTATCTTCCCTAAAATTTTCAGACAAATCGGATAACCCGTTATTGGGTTGCTGCCCCCGAATTAGTAATTTTAAGGAAATTTTGCAGTTTTTGGTCATTATCTTGAATATTAATATAGATAGAGATAAACTGTAAAAGAGATAAACTGTAAACAGCAATAATGTTCAACAAAGTAAGATCTACAAATAAGTCAACATGACCAAAATTGTAAAATGACCCTTTAAGGAGTTATTGCCCTTTATAGTCAATTTTTAACCAATTTTCTAAAATTTTAGTAATCTTTTAAAAAAATCTTCTCCTCTGAAACTACTGGGCCAAATTTAACCAAACTTGGCCACAATTGTCATTGGGGTATTTAGTTTATAAATGTGTCCGACGACCCGGCCAATCAACCAAGATGGCCGCCATGGCTAAAAATAGTACAGAAGGGTAAACTGTAGATTTTGGCTTATATATCTGAAACCAAAGCATATAGAGCAAATCTGACGTCTGGTAAAATTGTTTATCAGGTCAAGATCTATCTTCCCACAAATTTTCAGACCAATCAGGCAACCCGTTTTTGGGTTGCTGCCCCCGAATTAGTAGTTTTAAGGAAATTTTGCAGATTTTGGTTATTATCTTGAATATTATTATAGATACAGATAAACTCTAAACAGCAATAATGTTCAGCAAAGTAAGATCTACAAATAAGTCAACATGACCAAAATTGTCAATTGACTCCTTAAGGAGTAATTGCCCTTTATAGTCAATTTTTAACAATTTTCATAGATTTTTGTTAATTTTTACGCCACTGGACCAAGCTCATTATGGATAGAGATAATTGTAGCAACAAGAATGTTCAGTAAAGTAAGATCTACAAACACATCACCATCACCAAAACACAATTTTGTCATGAATTTATCTGTGTCCATTGTTTAATATGCACATAGACCAAGGTGAGCGACACAGGCTCTTGAGAGCCTCTAGTTATAATTGTATTAGATGTTACCTTAAATCGGTCATTTATTCCAGATAACTTCATGAGATGAAGCCTTAAATTCTTTCTGTCTTTATTGATAATTGTATTATATTTTGCAAGATTTAACCACTTTTTAACATGATGAATTAGATATTCTTTAAATTGGTCATTATTTTCAGATAAATTTATTACATGTAACCTTAAGTCGGTCACTTTCTTTATTGATAATTGTAGAACATTTTACAAGAATCAACAACTTTTTATAGATAATGTATTATATGTATCCTTTAATCGACGATATATTATAGATAATTATATTTGATGTCCAAATGATACATTTGAAGGCATACAATACTGAAAAACTGCTGGCCCTTTAACGTTGTCTGGTTTTGGTACGGGTCCTGTAATTGTTTGTTGGCCTTCTTGAGGAATGAATACATTGTGATGGTCGAATTCCGTTGTTTTAAGCTGTACGTTTGTGCGAGATTGTCCAACAGCATTAGCATGATGATAAGTAGCATTTGTTTCTTGTGGCCTATATGGCAGCTCGCCTTGGTGATCATAGTTTTGACATAACGTTGTTTTGAGTTTGTGTCCGGGGGCAGTGATCAGGATCAGTAGTTTCATCTATTACTCTATGTATTGGAAGCCCATATACTGGCAAGAATGCAGAAGAAAATTATTAAGGGATTGTTGGAACTTTGGAACTGAAAAATTTTCTTCACTTAAAACATATAAATGTATTTCAAGCAGCAGGAAAAAGTAAACTCATCATAGATACCACCCCCAAGGGTGACTGGGGAATAGAAGTATGGTCACCATTGGTCTTCCTCCGACCGGCAGTAAAACCCGTGCTAAAGTGGGGCGTCCGTTTGGCTGTGCGGGATGTACAAATTTGCAGCCACGTCCGGTCAGAATGGGGACGTTAAATCCGATGCCTCGTGTAAAGAGAGTGCCACGCACTTTGCACGTTAAGAACCCTTGCAACAACTCTTTGAGGGGTCCGTAGGTGACCTGTTGCAAGGCTAAATTTCTGTCCCTATCCAATATACCCTCATTTCCCGTGGCAGTCTAAATTTCTCCGACCTTAATCCCGGACGCCCCTTTTACAGAACCTACCTGTTGTATTTATTGTTAATTTGTTCTCGTCCTGAATATGCATGAAATATTTGCCACTGGACGTTAAGCAACCAACAATCAATCAATCAATCATCATAGATATCAGGTGTAATGCCTAATGACTAACAAAATGTTTCTTGTAATTCTTTATTTCACTACAAACTTCCCAGGAGAAGGTAAAAAGCTAGAACAAAAATAAACAATCATAAGTAATTGTTCCTAAGTTATATCTTAACAAGTATTGTTTTAAACATAATACAAGTAATGCAAAACAAATAAATCCCTTATTATGCTTTAAATGTTTAAAACAAACAAGAAAAATATATTTCTCAAATTTATCAATTTGCTCCTAAATGAACCTTTGTGACCAGGTGAGCAGATTTTGTAGTTGCATCATATTCGGTTCACAACAAGGCCAAAGTAAAAGATAACATCAACAATAACAAAATGATTCACACTAATAATAAGTCCTAAGCGAGTTGTCCGTTGACATAGACTAATTTTTACTATATCCTAGGCCTAGATAATAATAAATGTTCTATTTAAAGTCGCAAAATACTCAAATGTGCACGGATGCACGAAAGTAACGAGATGAAGTTTCTCGGTTCAATTACCCATTTCTTTAGTACGAAAAGTTCCAAATACACAGTATCGAAAAATATACATGATATGTGCCTAATCCTAATATCTTAACCGATATGAAAAATATCTAACAATACACAAATGTACGAAAAAGTAGCAAATTATTTCAACAAAATGCATATAAAAAAATGCAGACAACCAAGCGGCTTATGAATTGCCACAAAACCTTAATAATAATAAGAATTTATAACACAAAACTTATCTTCATACAAATAAATGATTATATCAAGCAGGTGATACAACTTACTCTGTTGGGGACCACTAGATTTCCAATAATTGAATTATTCCCAAAATTGCTTTGCGGGCCATGTGCCATTTTCCTTTCTATATACTCGGGTTCCTATCGATTCATGTAATCTAGGGGATAGATACATACCGAAAATTAACCAACAATGAAATGTGGGGAAAGGAAGATAACTCTTCTAAATAAATGTGACATAACACCAGGATTAATTTAGTATTTACGCCAGACGCGCGTTTCGTCTACAACAGACTCGTCAGTGACGCTCGAATCCCAAGAAAGTTAAAAAAAGCCAAATAAAGTACGAAGTTGAAGAGCATTGAGGACCGAAATCCTGAAAAGTTTTGATGGACAAGGTTCGAATGTGGGTTCTGTATCAATGAATCATATAAGTAGATCTTTTTCAAAAATTGACAGTGATGGACTATCTTCAAATGTGATACAACCAAAAGATAGTATTGAGAAGAATTTTTTATTATTTTTTTCCCTCATTTTTGTTGAGCCTGCGATTAACTTGCAAACGTAGGCGAGACACTGGGTTCCACGGAACCCTTACGAATTTTTCAAAGATAACATGTTTTCAATACAACTTACATCCCGACTAGTTCCTGGCCTTTCCTCTGTACAAACAGTTCACCATCGTTTTCGACATCACTATTAAATGCATCCTAGAAAATAATAATAAATTAAATAATAAATAAATAAAAATGGGCCTTTCATTGTTTTTTTTTTTTTTTTACAAATAAAAATATGAACACCTTTTCCCAACAAATAATGGTTAAGAACTACTTTTCTTTTTTCTTGTTCTTATTTGTGACAAAAAAAGCATTAAAATAGTTGGTTTGCTATTTCTCTACAAAAAAATGAGAAGCTGGTAGGTAGGAAGGCAGTCAACCTTTGTTGCTCTTTGAAATTTCCTTAAATAACTAGGAAATATGCTGATAAACTGCTTCAACAAGCGCAGTTGAATACGACAATTTCTAAAATCTTGAAGAAAAAAAATTTACACTCAAACTCAAACCCACCCTTTTCCAAAAAATAATATGTGAAGAAATTTTCTTTTTAATTCCATAAAATCTTGAGGGGAAAAATGCCCTCCCTCCCCCAATTTTTTTCCAAAAATAAATTACATTTGAAGAAAATTATCTTTTTGTAAATTGTCGTACAATTTGAGCTGTATCAAAACACTTAAACTCATATGTTGTCTGAAACTAGAAAAATGCTTGTTCTACAGCCTTTTTGGAATATCATTCCCTAACAGTTTGGGCAATTACCCCCAAAATGAATCCCAACCTTTTGCTTGTGGTATTGAACTGTGTGGTCCAATTTCATATACATTGATTGATTGATTGTTGGTTGCTTAACGTCCAGTTGCTAATATATCATGCATGTTCAGGACGAAAACAAGTTAACAATAAATACAATAGGTAGGTCATGTAATAATGGATGCCTTTCGGGTAGATAGTCGGGGAAATTTGGACTGCCACTGGAAAATGAGGGTAAATTGGATAGGAACAGAAATCTTGCCTTGCAACAGGTCACCTAAGGACCCCTCAAAGAGTTGTTGCAAGGGTTCTTCACGTGCAAAGAGCGCGACATTCTTTTTACACGAGGCATCATATTTAACGTCCCCATTCTGAGCGGACGTGGCTGCAAACTTGATACATCCCGCACATCCAAACGGACGCCTCACTCTGACAAGCGTTTTACTGCCGGTCGGGAGAAGATCAGGTGACCATATTTCGTTTCCCCAGAACGTCATTATCGATGTTGTGTAACTTAAAAAAAATTAAAACATGTTTAAAGAGTAATTAATTTAACATATCTTCATAAATTCAAATTTTGTAACCAGAATCCTAACGCAGGAAGGAGACAAACTGTCACCAAACAGGCAGAAAATTCTCCGTATTGGATTGTGAAAATGTCTTGTCGTTCAACACTAAAAGATATCACAAAGGAATTTAACACTCATACACTTGCAAAAGTATCCATACAAACTGGCTATCGAAAATTGCATGGATAGGGGTACACCAGAAGATCTGTATAGAAGAATATTGGCTATCAAATTGAGCCAAATCGAAAATGTCTGGCTTCTGACGAAAAATAAAATATAAAAAAAGAATTCACATAGTTCTCAAGTCAGAATTACTAATGCCTTGTTAAAAAGTGCTGTAATTTTAAATTTCGAGATTTTATTCAAGCCTTCCATGTCACTGCATTTAAACATTTTTGTTCTTTTTGGCGTCCCGGTGACTAATTTATGGCACTATTCTGAAGATCATAGAACTAAATGTATATATTCATCAGTGGTTTCCTTTATTCTGACCTTATCACAAAATGCTGCCAAAACAGCTTACCTTAGTCAAGGCAAGAGAAAAAAATATCCACAATAAGAATGAAAATAGTTGGTCAATAAACATAACAGAAGGCCATTTGTAATAATGATTCACCTCATGTTCACTTATGCTTGCGGCAAACAAAGATTTTTTTGGGGGATTACTAGCATGCATATAAACAAATATCAATCTTGCATCTGGTGTTATCTTTCTTTTAGGCATTATATATAATCATCCTCTACAAACTTCTTTTTTTAGTTGACCCATGTTGCTAAATTCAACTTTGATGTTGGATTTTGTTTTTGTTGTACTGCTCAAAGTAAAACCAATAAGCTCTAAATGAACACCTTAAAATACAGGTATAGTATGAACTTAGGAACATTCATTCATAAAAAAAACAAAAAATCTTTCAGCGACATACAAGATGAAGAACAGCAATAGATGTCTCCTTGTCTTTCATGTCAAATGTTGCCTTCGGTAATGTTTTCCATTAGAACACACATGACATTGTACCCCAAGGGTGACTGGGGAATAGAAGTATGGTCACCATTGGTCTTCCTCCGACCGGCAGTAAAACCCGTGCTAAAGTGGGGCGTCCGTTTGGCTGTGCGGGATGTACAAATTTGCAGCCACGTCCGGTCAGAATGGGGACGTTAAATCCGATGCCTCGTGTAAAGAGAGTGCCACGCTCTTTGCACGTTAAGAACCCTTGCAACAACTCTTTGAGGGGTCCGTAGGTGACCTGTTGCAAGGCTAAATTTCTGTCCCTATCTAATGTGCCCTCATTTCCCGTGGCAGTCTAAATTTCTCCGACCTTAATCCCTTAATCTATTACAGAACCTACCTATTGTATTTATTGTGAACTTGTTCTCGTCCTGAATATGCATGAAATATTTGCCACTGGACGTTAAGCAACCAACAATCAATCAATCACATGACATTGTTTACAAGATCTTTACCTCCAATCCCCTCCCCTTTTTCCAATTTATTTACACTTCTGCGTTTCTGGACAAATTAGTTTGATTTTACCAAATGCAGCGCCATAAATATCAAGTCGACCTTAGCAAATGTCTTGAACTTGCTTTAAGGTAGGAGATATTGACTCATTGTAGAAGATGAGAAACAGACATGAAAGTGCAGTTCCTTTTATTAGCTCACCGGGGCCCGAAGGGCCCCATGTGAGCTTATGCCATCACTTGGCGTCGTCTGTTGTCGTCTGTCGTCGTAAACTATTTCAAAAATCTCCTCTGAAACTACTGGGCCAAATACCTTCAAACTTTAACTAAACGTTCCTTAGGGTATCTAGTTTATAAATTGTATCCGAAGTTTTGATCCATCGACAAACATGGCCGCCATGGCTAAAAATAGAACATAGGGGTCAAATGCAGTTTTTGGCTTATATCTCAAAAACTAAATCTTTTAGAGCAAATGTGACATGGGGTAAAATTGTTTAATTGGTCAAGATCTATCGGCCCTGAAATTTTCAGACGAAATCAAACAATCCATTGTTGGGTTGCTGCCACCGAATTGGTAGTTTTAACAAAATTTTGCAGTTTTTTGTTATTATTTTGAATATTATTATAGATATATATAAACTGTAAGCAGCAATAATGTTCAGCAAAGTAAGATCTACAAAAAAGTTAATATGACCATAATTGTCAATTGACCCCTTAAGGAGTTATTGTCCTTTAAAGACAATTTTACACAATTTGTTCATCAAGTTTGCTAACATTTAAAAATCTTCTCCTCTGAAACTACTGGGCCAATTACCTTCAAACTTTAACTAAATGTTCCTTAGGGTATCTTGTTTATAAATTGTATCCGAAGTTTGTATCCATTGACAAACATGGCCGCCATGGCTAAAAATAGAACATAAGCGTCAAATGCAGTTTTTGGCTTATATCTCAAAAACTAAATCTTTTAGAGCATATGTGACATGGGGTGAAATTGTTAAATTGGTCAAGATCTATCGGCCCTGAAATTATTAGACGAATCGAACAACCCATTGTTGGGTTGCTGCCACCGAATTGGTAGTTTTAACAAAATTTTGCAGTTTTTTGTTATTATTTTGAATATTACTATAGATATATGTAAACTGTAAGCAGCAATAATGTTCAGCAAAGTAAGATCTACAATAAAGTTAATATGACCAAAATTGTCAATTGACATCTTAAGGAGTTATTGCCCTTTAAAGACAATTTTACACAATTTGGTCATCAAGTTTGCTAACATTTAAAAATCTTCTCCTCTGAAATACAGGTGAGCGATTCAGGCTCTTGAGAGCCTCTTGTTTGTTATAATTGTCAATTTAAGGTTACATCGAATACATTATCTATATAAAAGTGGTTGAATCTTGTAAACGATTATAGAATTATCCATAAAAAGAAAGTGGTCGATTAAAGGTAACATCTAATAGAGTTATCTAAAGAAAACGACAGGTTTCCATCTGATACATTTATCAAATAAAATGTAAAATTTACTGTATAAAAGGTTAAATTATCATAAAAGCATTGGATACATGTAATACAAATATCTTTCAATATAAAGGGTCGAATTAATTGTCAAATATAGCTAAAAACGACTAAATAAAGAAAGTGACCGATATAGGTTTTCGTCTTATACAATTATCTTTATAATGAAGTCGAATCTTGTAAAATGTAATAAAAATTAACCATTAAACAGTGGCCACTTTAAGTCTACATGTTATACAACTATCTATAAAAAGAGTTCAATTTAAGGTTACGTCTAATACAAGTATCAAACTAATATCTCAATTGTTTGTAAAACAATTAAAAGGTCTTTCCTGTAAAAGTGATGTTTTCGTTATGTACTTTGCACGACCTTTCGATTGATATACAACAAGCATACCTTCTGAAACTTTTCGCCTTTTACACTTATGACCCCATCCGCTTACATTTTCGAGATTGGAAATATCAGATTGTTAATCCTGTTAATTGTAACTTTGTAATTTTGTTCCAAATTCGTAACAATTACGTGGAAATTGTAATGGGTGGCATGTTTACTGGACTATTACCTTTTTAAAAGTTTGAATATCAATGAATTTTAAAACTTTGGGAGGCTATGTGAAATAAAACCTATGGTGAATTTATAAATATAATTAAAACATAAAAATCATGATTAAAAACAAACAAATTAAACATTTTTAAAAACAATACAATTATTCATCTTTATATGTCATTTTTTCAAGGCTTCCACTCTGAAATTGAAAAAAAAACTTGCATGAGAATAATATTTATGATACAAAATGAAGCAAAATATGTGCACCAGACCAAGGATTTGTATAGTGACACTATACAAATCCTTGACTAGACACAGATTATCTTTTAATAAATAATACGTTATAAAGAAACATAACTGAATCATCTTAATTGTGTCAAATTAAATTCGTTATTGATTTTCAGTGTGGTAAATCAATTGTGTGTAACTTTAAACAATTGGTTATTGCAATTTTAAGTATAAAAAAGAAACTATATTATGTTTTTTTATATATATATATATATATTTGTAATATGCATATCTCAAGGAATATTTTTATGTTTTTATATTTGGTTGCATGTAAAATGAATACTATAAATCCAGATTATGGTGGTTAGATTGTATAAGAGTGATATTTAATGTTAACTATACAGACAGACATAGGTCAGAGCACTATTTTTTCATGATTAACGCATAAGTATTTATGATTATGACTTCTAAAAGGAAGAGTTATCTGTCTTTAAACTTTATAAATATATATATGTATATATATATTTTTTTGTGGCGCTATTTATATTTTTGTTTTTGATATATACAGTCCGCCAAAAGTTAAGCACCACCTAAATATAACTGTCAATATTTATTTAACTATTGCGAAAAAAATATTAATGTTTGGTGTAATGAATTGCCTATAGCATACACTAAGAAAATTCATTACGACCAAAAAATTAAACTCCGATATACCCGCCAAGCAACCTTTTATTAAAGGTCATCTGCACTTTAACAAATACACTGTTTCGATGCCTTTAAATCATTTTCCTACTGTCCCGCGTACAGGTGAAATTTGACCTTCACCAAGTCACTGTGAAATATGGCAATCGGTAAGTTATCTGTGACTGAACGTTGACAAGCAATTGACATGTCAAATGCCGGTAAGAGCACTAGGAGCATTGGCAACCATTTCAATGTTAATCGCACCGTCATTATTAGATTTTTACAACGTCATACTGACACAGGAACTGTAAATGATAGACCAAGGTCCGGAAGACCCCGTTTAACTACCCATCGTGATGACAGACTACGTATTGGTCATGCTAAAGCCAACCCATTTACCCCTACCCCATAGCTTAGACACCACTTGCCTCCAGGTGGTCGTGTAAGTGTTCGAATATTGGTCCGTCGACTTCATAGAGGCTACCTAAGAGCACGTCGTGTTGTCAAAAGACGTGCACTAACAGCCAGGCACCGTATAATCAGGTTTCAAAGGGCTAATGACCATCGACGATGGAACATGAGAACCTGGCAAAATATGCATTGGTCAGATGAGAGTTGGTTTCTGTTACGACCAATAGACGGCAGAATACGAGTTTGGTGGGGAAATAAAACTGCTTATCACCAAAACGACAATTGCCCAACGAAAGCAATCGTTGATGGTGGTGTTACAGTAAGGCGTTTCTTCTCATACTGTTGTAAGCTGGGTATGCATATTTTGCAGGGTAACATGAACAGACAGACATACAGGGTTTTGGTGCTTAGAAACATTGTAGTCCCTCATTTTGAGAAACCCCAACTTGCGTCAAGACCCTCGTACATGGACAACAACGCTAGACCACACAGGGCAAGGATTGTAACCGATTACAAAGATCAAGAAGCCATTGACACTATCTTTTGACCTTCCATGTCTTCAGACCTGAACCCTATTGAACATGTCTGGGATGCCATTGGCAGAAATCTCAATCGCAGAGATCCACCTTTGCAAAATCTTGGCGATTTAAGAGGAGCAATTGTTGATGAATGGAATAAATTTGCTCAACTAAAGTTTAGAAGGCTTGTACAGAGTATGAGACGCCGTGTTATGGAACTGTACCGGAAGAGAGGTGGTTACACATCCTATTGACTTAAATATTGACATTAAATTTGCCGAACATACCAAAGATTATTTGTAGAGACTTTAAATGATTTTGGGTGATTAATTGTTGAAAAAAAATAAATTCAAAGTAAAACTTAAATTCCGTTTCTGATATGTGTAATTTTCACTATTTCCAAGAACGCAAAATTCAAATGCATAGAACCTGCATCAGTCACCAAATTTAAGTTTATGGTTTGTTTATGGCATATGTAAGCAAAATTGCTACATGAATATTTTCTCTTTTTCGAGGATTAACTTTTTTTTTTAAATGAAAAAAAAATCGATGCAACAAAGATAGGTGGTGCTTAACTTTTGGCGGACTGTATATATATATTTTATGAGTGTTACATATTCGTTGACTTCAGGCCTTTATTTTTATGGTATATATGGGTGTTACTATGACCTTCATTATCACTGAAGTTGTTGTTTAGGGGCCTACTTAAGTTCTTCTCCAAGTACGGAATTTTCTCGCTGTATTGAAGACCCATTGTTGGCCTTCTACTGTTATTTGCTCTTTGGTCGGGTTGTTATTTCTTTGAGACATTCCCCATATCCATTTTCAATTGTATTATAATGTAAACTTTTAGCTATTAATTGGAAAATAGAATACTTTTGTTAAATAAATATTGGCCGTTTTTAACAATTGAATGGACATGTATCGGGTACTAGCATCATTCAGACATGATAAATAAGACAATTTGGAAATTTATAATAGTTATTACCTTTGAATATAATTGGATTATTTTGACCAATATTTATGTTGAAGTTCATCTGTAAATAGATAAGAAAAAAATAACAAGCATTTTGAGAGTATTTCAATTAGTACATATTACACTTTATTTAATAATTAATTGTACTGGAACAAAATACTAACTTTCATTGCTTAAATTTTATAACAAATATTGTCATTTTCTTCAATCGTGACAAATGTGAAAAAAGCAAACTTATGATATGTAGTAATGTCAAAAATTGAAAACAGCATTCATTTTTGTCAACATAATTGAATTAATGTGATTGCCATATACATTAGAGTTTTTGTAGCTGTATATCGAAGTTTAGGCCTCCAGGTGGTCGTGTAAGTGTTCGAATATTGGTCCGTCGACTTCATAGAGGCTACCTAAGAGCACGTCGTGTTGTCAAAAGACGTGCCCTAACAGCCAGGCTCTGTATAATCAGGTTTCAAAGGGCTAATGACCATCGACGATGGAACATGAGAACCTGGCAAAATATGCATTGGTCAGATGAGAGTTGATTTCTGTTACGACCAATAGACGGCAGAATACGAGTTTGGTGGGGAAATAAAACTGCTTATCACCAAAACAACAATTGCCCAACGAAAGCAATCGTTGATGGTGGTGTTACAGTAAGGGGTTTCTTCTCATACTGTTGTAAGCTGGGTATGCATATTTTGCAGGGTAACATGAACAGACAGACATACAGGGTATTGGTGCTTAGAAACATTGTAGTCCCTCATTTTGAGAATCCCCAACTTGCGTCAAGACCCTC
This sequence comes from Mytilus californianus, assembly GCF_021869535.1. NCBI lineage: Eukaryota > Metazoa > Mollusca > Bivalvia > Mytilida > Mytilidae > Mytilus > Mytilus californianus. The sequence goes on from NW_026262747.1 coordinate 491,296, forward strand.
GTACATGGACAACAACGCTAGACCACACAGGGCAAGGATTGTAACCGATTACAAAGATCAAGAAGCCATTGACACTATCTTTTGACCTTCCATGTCTTCAGACCTGAACCCTATTGAACATGTCTGGGATGCCATTGGCAGAAATCTCAATCGCATAGATCCACCTTTGCAAAATCTTGGCGATTTAAGAGGAGCAATTGTTGATGAATGGAATAAATTTGCTCAACTAAAGTTCAGAAGGCTTGTACAGAGTATGAGACGCCGTGTTATGGAACTGTACCGGAAGAGAGGTGGTTACACATCCTATTGACTTAAATATTGACATTAAATTTGCCGAACATACCAAAGATTATTTGTAGAGACTTTTAATGATTTTGGGTGATTAATTGTTGTAAAAAAATAAATTCAAAGTAAAACTTAAATTCCGTTTCTGATATGTGTAATTTTCACTATTTCCAAGAACGCAAAATTCAAATGCATAGAACCTGCATCAGTCACCAAATTTAAGTTTATGGTTTGTTTATGGCATATGTTAGCAAAATTGCTACATGAATATTTTCTCTTTTTCGAGGATTAACTGTTTTTTTTTAAATGAAAAAAAAATCGATGCAACAAAGATAGGTGGTGCTTAACTTTTGGCGGACTGTATATATATATTTTATGAGTGTTACATATTCGTTGACTTCAGGCCTTTATTTTTATGGTATATTTGGGTGTTACTATGACGTTCATTATCACTGAAGTTGTTGTTTAGGGGCCTGCTTAAGTACTTCTCCAAGTACGGAATTTTCTCGCTGTATTGAAGACCCATTGTTGGCCTTCTACTGTTATTTGCTCTTTGGTCGGGTTGTTATTTCTTTGAGACATTCCCCATATCCATTTTCAATTGTATTATAATGTAAACTTTTAGCTATTAATTGGAAAATAGAATACTTTTGTTAAATAAATATTGGCCGTTTTTAACAATTGAATGGACATGTATCGGGTACTAGCATCATTCAGACATGATAAATAAGACATTTTGGAAATTTATAATAGTTATTACCTTTGAATGTAATTGGATTATTTTGACCAATATTTATGTTGAAGTTCATCTGTAAATAGATAAGAAAAAAATAACAAGCATTTTGAGAGTATTTCAATTAGTACATATTACACTTTATTTAATAATAAATTGTACTGGAACAAAATACTAACTTTCATTGCTTAAATTTTATAACAAATATTAAGTCATTTTCCTCAATCGTGACAAATGTGAAAAAAGCAAACTTATGATATGTAATGTCAAAAATTGAAAACAGCATTCATTTTTGTCAACATAATTGAATTAATGTGATTGCCATATACATTAGAGTTTTTGTAGCTGTATATCGAAGTTTAGGCCTCCAGGTGGTCGTGTAAGTGTTCGAATATTGGTCCGTCGACTTCATAGAGGCTACCTAAGAGCACGTCGTGTTGTCAAAAGACGTGCCCTAACAGCCAGGCACCGTATAATCAGGTTTCAAAGGGCTAATGACCATCGACGATGGAACATGAGAACCTGGCAAAATATGCATTGGTCAGATGAGAGTTGATTTCTGTTACGACCAATAGACGGCAGAATACGAGTTTGGTGGGGAAATAAAACTGCTTATCACCAAAACAACAATTGCCCTACGAAAGCAATCGTTGATGGTGGTGTTACAGTAAGGGGTTTCTTCTCATACTGTTGTAAGCTGGGTATGCATATTTTGCAGGGTAACATGAACAGACAGACATACAGGGTTTTGGTGCTTAGAAACATTGTAGTCCCTCATTTTGAGAATCCCCAACTTGCGTCAAGACCCTCGTACATGGACAACAACGCTAGACCACACAGGGCAAGGATTGTAACCGATTACAAAGATCAAGAAGCCATTGACACTATCTTTTGACCTTCCATGTCTTCAGACCTGAACCCTATTGAACATGTCTGGGATGCCATTGGCAGAAATCTCAATCGCATAGATCCACCTTTGCAAAATCTTGGCGATTTAAGAGGAGCAATTGTTGATGAATGGAATAAATTTGCTCAACTAAAGTTCAGAAGGCTTGTACAGAGTATGAGACGCCGTGTTATGGAACTGTACCGGAAGAGAGGTGGTTACACATCCTATTGACTTAAATATTGACATTAAATTTGCCGAACATACCAAAGATTATTTGTAGAGACTTTTAATGATTTTGGGTGATTAATTGTTGTAAAAAAATAAATTCAAAGTAAAACTTAAATTCCGTTTCTGATATGTGTAATTTTCACTATTTCCAAGAACGCAAAATTCAAATGCATAGAACCTGCATCAGTCACCAAATTTAAGTTTATGGTTTGTTTATGGCATATGTTAGCAAAATTGCTACATGAATATTTTCTCTTTTTCGAGGATTAACTGTTTTTTTTTAAATGAAAAAAAAATCGATGCAACAAAGATAGGTGGTGCTTAACTTTTGGCGGACTGTATATATATATTTTATGAGTGTTACATATTCGTTGACTTCTGGCCTTTATTTTTATGGTATATTTGGGTGTTACTATGACGTTCATTATCACTGAAGTTGTTGTTTAGGGGCCTGCTTAAGTACTTCTCCAAGTACGGAATTTTCTCGCTGTATTGAAGACCCATTGTTGGCCTTCTACTGTTATTTGCTCTTTGGTCGGGTTGTTATTTCTTTGAGACATTCCCCATATCCATTTTCAATTGTATTATAATGTAAACTTTTAGCTATTAATTGGAAAATAGAATACTTTTGTTAAATAAATATTGGCCGTTTTTAACAATTGAATGGACATGTATCGGGTACTAGCATCATTCAGACATGATAAATAAGACAATTTGGAAATTTATAATAGTTATTACCTTTGAATATAATTGGATTATTTTGACCAATATTTATGTTGAAGTTCATCTGTAAATAGATAAGAAAAAAATAACAAGCATTTTGAGAGTATTTCAATTAGTACATATTACACTTTATTTAATAATTAATTGTACTGGAACAAAATACTAACTTTCATTGCTTAAATTTTATAACAAATATTGTCATTTTCTTCAATCGTGACAAATGTGAAAAAAGCAAACTTATGATATGTAGTAATGTCAAAAATTGAAAACAGCATTCATTTTTGTCAACATAATTGAATTAATGTGATTGCCATATACATTAGAGTTTTTGTAGCTGTATATCGAAGTTTAGGCCTCCAGGTGGTCGTGTAAGTGTTCGAATATTGGTCCGTCGACTTCATAGAGGCTACCTAAGAGCACGTCGTGTTGTCAAAAGACGTGCCCTAACAGCCAGGCTCTGTATAATCAGGTTTCAAAGGGCTAATGACCATCGACAATGGAACATGAGAACCTGGCAAAATATGCATTGGTCAGATGAGAGTTGATTTCTGTTACGACCAATAGACGGCAGAATACGAGTTTGGTGGGGAAATAAAACTGCTTATCACCAAAACAACAATTGCCCAACGAAAGCAATCGTTGATGGTGGTGTTACAGTAAGGGGTTTCTTCTCATACTGTTGTAAGCTGGGTATGCATATTTTGCAGGGTAACATGAACAGACAGACATACAGGGTATTGGTGCTTAGAAACATTGTAGTCCCTCATTTTGAGAATCCCCAACTTGCGTCAAGACCCTCGTACATGGACAACAACGCTAGACCACACAGGGCAAGGATTGTAACCGATTACAAAGATCAAGAAGCCATTGACACTATCTTTTGACCTTCCATGTCTTCAGACCTGAACCCTATTGAACATGTCTGGGATGCCATTGGCAGAAATCTCAATCGCATAGATCCACCTTTGCAAAATCTTGGCGATTTAAGAGGAGCAATTGTTGATGAATGGAATAAATTTGCTCAACTAAAGTTCAGAAGGCTTGTACAGAGTATGAGACGCCGTGTTATGGAACTGTACCGGAAGAGAGGTGGTTACACATCCTATTGACTTAAATATTGACATTAAATTTGCCGAACATACCAAAGATTATTTGTAGAGACTTTTAATGATTTTGGGTGATTAATTGTTGTAAAAAAATAAATTCAAAGTAAAACATTCCGTTTCTGATATGTGTAATTTTCACTATTTCCAAGAACGCAAAATTCAAATGCATAGAACCTGCATCAGTCACCAAATTTAAGTTTATGGTTTGTTTATGGCATATGTTAGCAAAATTGCTACATGAATATTTTCTCTTTTTCGAGGATTAACTGTTTTTTTTTAAATGAAAAAAAAATCGATGCAACAAAGATAGGTGGTGCTTAACTTTTGGCGGACTGTATATATATATTTTATGAGTGTTACATATTCGTTGACTTCAGGCCTTTATTTTTATGGTATATTTGGGTGTTACTATGACGTTCATTATCACTGAAGTTGTTGTTTAGGGGCCTGCTTAAGTACTTCTCCAAGTACGGAATTTTCTCGCTGTATTGAAGACCCATTGTTGGCCTTCTACTGTTATTTGCTCTTTGGTCGGGTTGTTATTTCTTTGAGACATTCCCCATATCCATTTTCAATTGTATTATAATGTAAACTTTTAGCTATTAATTGGAAAATAGAATACTTTTGTTAAATAAATATTGGCCGTTTTTAACAATTGAATGGACATGTATCGGGTACTAGCATCATTCAGACATGATAAATAAGACATTTTGGAAATTTATAATAGTTATTACCTTTGAAAGTAATTGGATTATTTTGACCAATATTTATGTTGAAGTTCATCTGTAAATAGATAAGAAAAAAATAACAAGCATTTTGAGAGTATTTCAATTAGTACATATTACACTTTATTTAATAATAAATTGTACTGGAACAAAATACTAACTTTCATTGCTTAAATTTTATAACAAATATTAAGTCATTTTCCTCAATCGTGACAAATGTGAAAAAAGCAAACTTATGATATGTAATGTCAAAAATTGAAAACAGCATTCATTTTTGTCAACATAATTGAATTAATGTGATTGCCATATACATTAGAGTTTTTGTAGCTGTATATCGAAGTTTAGGCCTCCAGGTGGTTGTGTAAGTGTTCGAATATTGGTCCGTCGACTTCATAGAGGCTACCTAAGAGCACGTCGTGTTGTCAAAAGACGTGCCCTAACAGCCAGGCACCGTATAATCAGGTTTCAAAGGGCTAATGACCATCGACGATGGAACATGAGAACCTGGCAAAATATGCATTGGTCAGATGAGAGTTGATTTCTGTTACGACCAATAGACGGCAGAATACGAGTTTGGTGGGGAAATAAAACTGCTTATCACCAAAACAACAATTGCCCTACGAAAGCAATCGTTGATGGTGGTGTTACAGTAAGGGGTTTCTTCTCATACTGTTGTAAGCTGGGTATGCATATTTTGCAGGGTAACATGAACAGACAGACATACAGGGTTTTGGTGCTTAGAAACATTGTAGTCCCTCATTTTGAGAATCCCCAACTTGCGTCAAGACCCTCGTACATGGACAACAACGCTAGACCACACAGGGCAAGGATTGTAACCGATTACAAAGATCAAGAAGCCATTGACACTATCTTTTGACCTTCCATGTCTTCAGACCTGAACCCTATTGAACATGTCTGGGATGCCATTGGCAGAAATCTCAATCGCATAGATCCACCTTTGCAAAATCTTGGCGATTTAAGAGGAGCAATTGTTGATGAATGGAATAAATTTGCTCAACTAAAGTTCAGAAGGCTTGTACAGAGTATGAGACGCCGTGTTATGGAACTGTACCGGAAGAGAGGTGGTTACACATCCTATTGACTTAAATATTGACATTAAATTTGCCGAACATACCAAAGATTATTTGTAGAGACTTTTAATGATTTTGGGTGATTAATTGTTGTAAAAAAATAAATTCAAAGTAAAACTTAAATTCCGTTTCTGATATGTGTAATTTTCACTATTTCCAAGAACGCAAAATTCAAATGCATAGAACCTGCATCAGTCACCAAATTTAAGTTTATGGTTTGTTTATGGCATATGTTAGCAAAATTGCTACATGAATATTTTCTCTTTTTCGAGGATTAACTGTTTTTTTTTAAATGAAAAAAAAATCGATGCAACAAAGATAGGTGGTGCTTAACTTTTGGCGGACTGTATATATATATTTTATGAGTGTTACATATTCGTTGACTTCTGGCCTTTATTTTTATGGTATATTTGGGTGTTACTATGACGTTCATTATCACTGAAGTTGTTGTTTAGGGGCCTGCTTAAGTACTTCTCCAAGTACGGAATTTTCTCGCTGTATTGAAGACCCATTGTTGGCCTTCTACTGTTATTTGCTCTTTGGTCGGGTTGTTATTTCTTTGAGACATTCCCCATATCCATTTTCAATTGTATTATAATGTAAACTTTTAGCTATTAATTGGAAAATAGAATACTTTTGTTAAATAAATATTGGCCGTTTTTAACAATTGAATGGACATGTATCGGGTACTAGCATCATTCAGACATGATAAATAAGACATTTTGGAAATTTATAATAGTTATTACCTTTGAATGTAATTGGATTATTTTGACCAATATTAATGTTGAAGTTCATCTGTAAATAGATAAGAAAAAAATAACAAGCGTTTTGAGAGTATTTCAATTAGTACATATTACACTTTATTTAATAATTAATTGTACTGGAACAAAATACTAACTTTCATTGCTTAAATTTTATAACAAATATTAAGTCATTTTCTTCAATCGTGACAAATGTGAAAAAAGCAAACTTATGATATGTAATAATGTCAAAAATTGAAAACAGCATTCATTTTTGTCGACATAATTGAATTAATGTGATTGCCATATACATTAGAGTTTTTGTAGCTGTATATCGAAGTTTAGTCCACTTTTTTTTACATAAGTTTTTGTAACATGTAAGTAATATCACAGTTGTTTTCCATTCGTATAATTTATTTTTTTATTTTTTATAAAGCCTTTTTAGTTCTTTATTTTATTTTTTTTGTTTGTATTGGTAGCTGCAAACCCGTGTTTAATGCACTATTTCATACATAAGTAAATGCTTTTTGTCAGAATTAAACTAGTTTTTCCATTTTCATTTCTTGTTATTTAGGGGTCTCTTACAGTTGACTATGAAAAATTTATTTGCTCATGGTTGAACATAATTAGGTGACCTATTTTATATATATATATATATATTTCTCATTTGCAATCATCTCACATTTCTTATTTTAAAATATGAATAAAGTGAATATCTATTGTTAATTAGTTTAATACTTACTGGTGCTGTTGATTGATATGAGCTATTAATGACTTTAATAGCTGCCGGTGCAGCTATTAAAGACATTGTCTTGAAAGTTATTAACATAATTTGAAATAAAAATAATAAAAAATTATTAAAAGCATTTATTATGTCACATTATGATATTTATATGCCAATTGCACTTAAAACAAGCATTCTGTGAGTATTGCACGGTTAATTGATCATTGTATTGGAAAGAAATTCTAACTTGATCTATAACTTGTCATGGTGTTAACTACAAAAAATAACAAACAAACCTAACACTTAATTCTTCTAACAAATTACTGAAGAAAAGGGAAAAAAATCCAAAATGTCATTTATCCTTATTAATACAACACAACATTCAAGCTTGATGCAGCTCTGAATTTGGATTCTGATAAAATTTTTGACATAATATGGGTTTCTCACACAAAACAAATGTCAAGATTTTACAAACCTATCGCGAAATATTGTGCAATTAAAGTTTTCTTCTTCAAACTTTTCAAAAATAAAAGTGAAAACTACTACCACCCTACCGGCTTTTTTTCACTTAATCCAAAACCCTGGTATTTTTTTATATATAATTTACAAGTAGTGTATGGGAAGTAAATTCAATCATACCCAACATTGTATGTTAAATTTTTTTAAATTACCTCCATTTCATTGCTTTTAAATTGTCTTATATGTTTATTGACCAAATAAAACCTGGTTTTAACCCTTTTTTTTTAACCCTAATTCCAAAACATTTTTAGCCATAACCCCTCAAAGTCAAAACTAACCATTCCTTCATGGTATAGAAACTTGTGGTATAATTTCAGAGAGATTCATACACTTAAACATAAGATATTGTTTGAAAGCTACAAAAATGTTTATTTTGGGCTCCCTATTTGGCCCCTAATTCCTAAACTATTGGGACCATAATCCCCAAAATCAATCCCAACTTTCCTTTAGTGGTACTAAAACCTTCTTGTATTAATTTATAGAGATCCATTCTCTAAAACTAAAGTTATTGTCCGGATGCTAAATGCATCTTCGGACGACGACGACACAGACTACGACGCAGACGACATTATAGCATTATACGACGCTAAAAAAAATTGGCGGTCATATAAAAATGAGTTATTTCCCTTTGAACAGAAATTTAGTAATTCTAAGTATTTCATCAAAAATTTATTATTCGGGAAAGGGCTGTTACTGAACAAGGAGAAAATCAGAATCGTGAAAATCGAATTTGACCTGTAACTTGTGATGATAAAACAATACACCAAAAATCAAATCAATATCTTCAAGCATGAAGAAAAAAAGTATGGAAAATTGATTTGCCGAACTGACCGATGGACAGTCGGACAGACAGACAGAGTGCAAACATAAAGTCCCCTTCTGCTTCGTCCATAAGGGACTTAAAAGTAGAGTGTAAACGCTTAAATGTATCCGCTGTTCACTTACCAATGATATTACTTTTATCATGTTAATTGTCCTTAATATAAAGTTAAAGTACAACTATCACATCTATTTGACATGATTCAAGAAAACGAGGTCAAGGTCAAATAACCGAATTGGAAATATATGTACAACTTTCAATCATTAAATTGAAGACCAATGATCATACATGCATATATAGTTTACGTTTTTCATATAGTATCAGAAAAAACAAACTAAATCAGGAAAAATTAAGATTGACGAATGAATTATGAAAATGAAATCATTTGAAAACACAAAGTTCAATATTCTCAATGATTCTGTCATTCGTAAAAATTTATACAATTAAATAATTATGAAAATATATGTATGCATTCTCCATAAATAAACCAGTGAGCGCATTATAAAGGTTTCACTTTCAACGCTATCACTCTTCTTTTAGGAAGTTAATGTTTAATTTATATACTATTTACCAATATAAATGAGAAATTGGTGTTATATAGACAATAAAACAGAATCCTCATGATATATGCAACCATTCTTAGATGAAATTAACATCACTTTAATTTTTCACTTTTTGAATCCATTTTTTAAATTTTGAATTTCTGTTTTTTAAATTTATTTTTTATTGTTCATGTATTTTTTCCGTATATTTTATCCACTCGTTTTGAGCCTACCCATTTGTTGCGATAACACCCCATACAGCAATGCAATTATATGTATTGCCATTCATAACTGTTAACAAATCAATTAACAGACCGAGTTTTATACTTGCAACCCATGAACGGACCTAGTTTTTAATAAAATATTATTTATGTCACCAAAATACAGTTTTTCATGTAAATTTTTTACATAATAATATTAATATGGTTAACACACATGATGGCTGTCTTTTTTCGTTGTTCAAAATATTGCATGAAAGTAAATTCAAACTTGTGATTTTGTGTGTGTATGTGTGTGTAAAATATTTATGAATTAATTGATGAGTATCCCGCCTTTTCATTGTATAGATCTTGATCGAAGCAAGAAAAAAATTAGACCGCTGAATTCAGCACTGAATTGTTTTGTCAGTCATTAATTGTTTTTATTATAAATATTTATTTTAAATGTTATAGAATGAAACATACTTATCTTGCAATGATTTTGTCGATAACACTTGATTAAAAGGTAGCCAATCTGATTAACACACCAATTCCCGATATAACTGTCTACTCAATATACATTAACTTACCAATCTCTCGGTAAGCCAAGTGACTGCCGTGATTTTGAAATATTTTAAGTGCCAAATTTTGCAACATATTGTTTGATGAAGAACTAACAATATATGCACTTTTTGGTGAATATATATATATATATATATATATATATATTTATAAGTACGTCTGAACCAGTGATTACTCTACAACAGATTTATCCATCGGATCACCAGCAATGATGGTGATACATGGCTATGTACATTCTGTATATACAATTCATCTAAACATGAACCCAACAATGTTAAATCTGTAAATTTGCTTTCGCAAATTTTTTGTTCTTCCCTCGCCGGGATTCGAACCCATGCTACTTAGATATCGTGACACCAAATCTAGTACAATTATTCATAAACTGGTTAAAATAACTCAAAATTGTAAAATGTTCAACAAAGCTGTGGTTGGTCATCTGATACAACTGTCAGTACATTTCAGAAAATGATATGGAACAAATGATCGATTTCAAGTAACATCAAAATAATAATCAGAGAAGTTGTCAAATTTACAGTAAAATGTGGGAAAATTATCATTACAACGATGGCAGGTTTGGTATTGCATTCTGAACAATTATAATTCGAATATGGTCGATTTAAGGTTTCATCTAATACAATTATCCAAAAAGTCCTTAAATTAACTGAAAAATGTAAAATGTTCAACAAAGCTGTGGTTGGTTCATGTTTACATCTAATACAACTGCCAGTACATCTCAGAAAATAATAATATACAGTAAAATGTGGATAAATTATCAGACCACCGATGGCAGGTTTGATATTACGTTCTATACGATTATCTTTCGAATATAGTCGATTTAAGGTTACATCTGAATGAATTATCCCAAAAGTGGAAAAATTTACTGAAAAATAATGCATTTTTTTTAATAAAGCTGTGGTTGGTTCAATTTAAATTCGAATACAATTGTCAATATATATTAGAAAATTATCTTGATCAAAGGACCGATTTAAGGTAACATCAAATACAATTATCAAAAAGTGCTTAAATTAACTGGAAAAAGTAAAAGGTTCAACAAAGCTGTGTTTGGTTCATGTTTACATCAAATACAACTGTCAGTACATCTCAGAAAAAAATAATATATAGTAAAATGTATACAAATTATCAGTACACCGATGGCAGGTTTGGTATTACATTCTATACGACTATCTTTCGAATACAGTCGATTTAAGGTAACATCTGAATGAATTATCAAAAAAGTTGTAAAATTTACTGAAAAATAATGCAATTTTTTAGTAAAGCTGTGGTTGGTTCAATTTAAATTCGAATACAATTGTCAATATATATTAGAAAATTATCTTGGATCAAAGGACCGATTGAAGGTAACATCAAATACAATTATCAAAAATGTTGTCAAATTTACAGTAAAATGTGGAAAAAAAATCATTACACCGATGACAGGTTTGGTGCTACATTCCATATAAATATCTATCAAATATGGTCGATTTAAGGTTTCATCTAATACAATTATCCAAAAAGTGGTTAAATTAACTGAAAAATGTTAAATGTTCAACAAAGCTGGGGTTGGTTAATGTTTACATCTAAAACAACTGTCAATTAATCTCAGAAAATTATCTTGATCAAATGACCGATTTAAGGTGACATTAAATATAAGTATCAAAAAAGCTGTCAAATTTACAGTAAAATGTGGAAAAATTATCAATACACCGATGACAGGTTTGGTGTAACATTATATACAATTATCTTGAGAATATGGTCGATTTAAGGTAACATCTGAATGAATTATCGAAAAAATGGCAAAATTTACTGAAACAATATTGTAATATTTTTAATAAAGCTGTGGTTGGTTCAGGCTTATTTCTAATACAATTGTCAAAAGATATTAGAAAATTATCTTGATCAAACGACCGATTCGAGGTAACATCAAATACATTTATCAAACAAGTTGTCAAATTTGCAGTAAAATGTGGAAAATTATCGATACAGAAATGGCAGGTTTCGTGTAACATTCTATGCAATTATCATTAGAATATGGTCGATTCAATGTAACATCTGAATTAATTCATCCATAGAGTGGCAAAAATTACTTAAAATGTTGCACTTTTTTTAATCAAGCTGTAATTGGTTCAAGTTTACTTCTAATACAATTGTCAATACATATAAGAAAATTATCTTGATCAAATGACCGATTTAAGGTAACATCAAATATAATTATCAAAAAAGCTGTTAAATTTACAGTAAAATGTGGAAAAATTATCAATACACCGATGGCAGGTTTTGGTATTACATTTTATAAAATTATCTTTCGAATATGGTCGATTTAAGGTAACATCTGAATGAATTATCCAAAAAGTGGTTAAATTTACTGAAAAATGTAAAATATTCAACAAAGCTGCAGTTGGTTCATGTTTACATCTTATACAACTGTAAGTACATCTCAGAAAATTGTCTTGATCAAATGACCGATTTAAGGTAACATCAAATAAAATTATAAAAAAGCTGTCAAATTTACAGTAAAATGTGGAAAAAATTTCAATACACCGATGGCAGGTTTCGTGTTACATTCTATACAATTATCTTTAGAATATGGTCGATTTAAGGTAACATCTAAATAAATTATCAAAAAAATGGCAAATTTACTACAGAATGTTGTAATATTTTTAATTCGAGGTAACATCAAATACATTTATGGAAAAAGCTGTCAAATTTACAGTAAAATGTGAAAAATTATCAATACACTGATGGCAGGTTTGGTGTTACATTTTATACAAATATCTATAAAATATGGTCAATTTAAAGTTTCATCTAATACAATTTTCCAAATAGTGGTTAAAGTAATTCAAATTTGTAAAATATTCAACAAAGCTGTGGTTGGTCATCTGATACAACTGTCAATACATCTCAAAAATGATGCGAAACAAATGACCGATTTAACTTCGAATATAATAATCAGAGAAGTTGTCAAAGTTACAATTAAATGTGGAAAAATTATCAATACACCGATGACAGGTTTGGTGTAACATTATATACAATTATCTTGAGAATATGGTCGATTTAAGGTAACATCTGAATGAATTATCCAAAAAGTGGTTAAATTAACTGAAAAATGTAAAATATTCAACAAAGCTGCAGTTGGTTCATGTTTACATCTTTTACAACTGTAAGTACATCTCAGAAAATTGTCTTGATCAAATGACCGATTTAAGGTAACATCAAATAAAATTATAAAAAAGCTGTCAAATTTACAGTAAAATGTGGAAAAAATTTCAATACACCGATGGCAGGTTTCGTGTTACATTCTATACAATTATCTTTAGAATATGGTCGATTTAAGGTAACATCTAAATAAATTATCAAAAAAATGGCAAATTTACTACAGAATGTTGTAATATTTTTAATTCGAGGTAACATCAAATACATTTATATAAAAAGCTGTCAAATTTACAGTAAAATGTGGAAAATTAATAATACACTGATGGCAGGTTTGGTGTTACATTTTATACAAATATCTATAAAATATGGTCGATTTAAAGTTTCATCTAATACAATTTTCCAAATAGTGGTCAAAGTAATTCAAATTTGTAAAATATTCAACAAAGCTGTGGTTGGTCATCTGATACAACTGTCAATACATCTCAAAAATGATGCGAAACAAATGACCGATTTAACTTCGAATATAATAATCAGAGAAGTTGTCAAAGTTACAATTAAATGTGGAAAAATTATCAATACACCGATGACAGGTTTGGTGTAACATTATATACAATTATCTTGAGAATATGGTCGATTTAAGGTAACATCTGAATGAATTATCGAAAAAACGGTAAAATTTACTGAAAAATGTTGTAATTTTTTTTATTAACCTGTGCTTGCTTCAGGCTTATTTCTAATACAATTGTCAAAAGATATTAGAAAATTATCTTGATCAAACGACCGATTCGAGGTAACATCAAATACATTTATCAAAAAAGTTGTCAAATTTGCAGAAAAATGTGGAAATTATCAATACACAGATGGCAGGTTTCGTGTAACATTCTATGCAATTATCATTAGAATATGGTCTATTCAAGGTAACATCTGAATTAATTTATCCAAAGAGTGGCAAAAATTACTCAAAAATGTTGCACTTTTTTTAATCAAGCTGTAATTGGTTCAAGTTTACTTCTAATACAATTGTCAATACATATAAGAAAATTATCTTGATCAAATGACCGATTTAAGGTAACATCAAATATAATTATCAAAAAAGCTGTTAAATTTACAGTAAAATGTGGACAAATTATCAATACACCGATGGCAGGTTTTGGTATTACATTCTATACAATTATCTTTCGAATATGGTCGATTTAAGGTAACATCTGAATGAATTATCCAAAAAGTGGTTAAATTAACTGATAAATGTAAAATATTCAACAAAGCTGCAGTTGGTTCATGTTTACATCTTATACAACTGTAAGTACATCTCAGAAATTATCTTGATCAAATGACCGATTTAAGGTAACATCAAATATAATTATAAAAAAGCTGTCAAATTTACAGTAAAATGTGGAAAAAATATCAATACACCGATGGCAGGTTTGGTGTTACATCTATACAATTATCTTTAGAATATGGTCGATTTAAAGTAACATCTAAATAAATTATCCAAAAATGGCAAATTTACTGCAGAATGTTGTAATATTTTTAATTCGAGGTAACATCAAATACATTTATGAAAAAAGTTGTCAAATTTACAGTAAAATGTGGAAAATTAATAATACACTGATGGCAGGTTTGGTGTTACATTTTATACAAATATCTATAAAATATGGTCGATTTAAAGTTTCATCTAATACAATTTTCTAAAAAATGGTTAAAGTAATTCAAATTTGTAAAATATTCAAAAAAGCTGTGGTTGGTCATCTGATACAACTGTCAATACATCTCAAAAATGATATGAAACAAATGACCGATTTAACTTCGAATATAATAATCAGAGAAGTTGTCAAAGTTACAGTAAAATGTGAAAAAAATATCAATACACCGATGGCAGGGTTGGTATTACATTCTATACAATTATCTTTCGAATATGGTCGATTTAAGGTAACATCTGAATGAATTATCGAAAAAATAGCAAAATTTACTGAAAAATGTTATATTTTTAATAAAGCTGTGGTTGGTTGAAGCTTATTTCTAATACAACTCTCAAAAGATATTAGAAAATTATCTTGATCAAACGAACGATTAGCGGTAACATGAAATACATTTATGAAAAAAAGTTGTCAAATTTACAGAAAAATGTCGAAAATTGTCAATACACTGATGGCAGGTTTGGTGCTACATTCTATACAAATATTTATAAAATATGGTCGATTTAAGGTTTCATCTAATACAATTATCCAAAAAGTGGTCAAAGTAATTCAAAATTATCAACAAAGCCTCGGTTGGTCATCTGATGCAACTGTCAGTACATCTCAGAAAATGATATGAAACAAATGACCGATTTAACTTCGAATATAATAATCAGAGAAGTTGTCAAATTTACAGTAAAATGTGGAAAAATTATCAATACACCGATGGCAGGTTTTGGTATTACATTTTATAAAATTATCTTTCGAATATGGTCGATTTAAGGTAACATCTGAATGAATTATCCAAAAAGTGGTTAAATTTACTGAAAAATGTAAAATATTCAACAAAGCTGCAGTTGGTTCATGTTTACATCTTATACAACTGTAAGTACATCTCAGAAAATTGTCTTGATCAAATGACCGATTTAAGGTAACATCAAATAAAATTATAAAAAAGCTGTCAAATTTACAGTAAAATGTGGAAAAAATTTCAATACACCGATGGCAGGTTTCGTGTTACATTCTATACAATTATCTTTAGAATATGGTCGATTTAAGGTAACATCTAAATAAATTATCAAAAAAATGGCAAATTTACTACAGAATGTTGTAATATTTTTAATTCGAGGTAACATCAAATACATTTATGGAAAAAGCTGTCAAATTTACAGTAAAATGTGGAAAATTATCAATACACTGATGGCAGGTTTGGTGTTACATTTTATACAAATATCTATAAAATATGGTCAATTTAAAGTTTCATCTAATACAATTTTCCAAATAGTGGTTAAAGTAATTCAAATTTGTAAAATATTCAACAAAGCTGTGGTTGGTCATCTGATACAACTGGCAATACATCTCAAAAATGATGCGAAACAAATGACCGATTTAACTTCGAATATAATAATCAGAGAAGTTGTCAAAGTTACAATTAAATGTGGAAAAATTATCAATACACCGATGACAGGTTTGGTGTAACATTATATACAATTATCTTGAGAATATGGTCGATTTAAGGTAACATCTGAATGAATTATCCAAAAAGTGGTTAAATTAACTGAAAAATGTAAAATATTCAACAAAGCTGCAGTTGGTTCATGTTTACATCTTTTACAACTGTAAGTACATCTCAGAAAATTGTCTTGATCAAATGACCGATTTAAGGTAACATCAAATAAAATTATAAAAAAGCTGTCAAATTTACAGTAAAATGTGGAAAAAATTTCAATACACCGATGGCAGGTTTCGTGTTACATTCTATACAATTATCTTTAGAATATGGTCGATTTAAGGTAACATCTAAATAAATTATCAAAAAAATGGCAAATTTACTACAGAATGTTGTAATATTTTTAATTCGAGGTAACATCAAATACATTTATATAAAAAGCTGTCAAATTTACAGTAAAATGTGGAAAATTAATAATACACTGATGGCAGGTTTGGTGTTACATTTTATACAAATATCTATAAAATATGGTCGATTTAAAGTTTCATCTAATACAATTTTCCAAATAGTGGTCAAAGTAATTCAAATTTGTAAAATATTCAACAAAGCTGTGGTTGGTCATCTGATACAACTGTCAATACATCTCAAAAATGATGCGAAACAAATGACCGATTTAACTTCGAATATAATAATCAGAGAAGTTGTCAAAGTTACAATTAAATGTGGAAAAATTATCAATACACCGATGACAGGTTTGGTGTAACATTATATACAATTATCTTGAGAATATGGTCGATTTAAGGTAACATCTGAATGAATTATCGAAAAAACGGTAAAATTTACTGAAAAATGTTGTAATTTTTTTTATTAACCTGTGCTTGCTTCAGGCTTATTTCTAATACAATTGTCAAAAGATATTAGAAAATTATCTTGATCAAACGACCGATTCGAGGTAACATCAAATACATTTATCAAAAAAGTTGTCAAATTTGCAGAAAAATGTGGAAATTATCAATACACAGATGGCAGGTTTCGTGTAACATTCTATGCAATTATCATTAGAATATGGTCTATTCAAGGTAACATCTGAATTAATTTATCCAAAGAGTGGCAAAAATTACTCAAAAATGTTGCACTTTTTTTAATCAAGCTGTAATTGGTTCAAGTTTACTTCTAATACAATTGTCAATACATATAAGAAAATTATCTTGATCAAATGACCGATTTAAGGTAACATCAAATATAATTATCAAAAAAGCTGTTAAATTTACAGTAAAATGTGGACAAATTATCAATACACCGATGGCAGGTTTTGGTATTACATTCTATACAATTATCTTTCGAATATGGTCGATTTAAGGTAACATCTGAATGAATTATCCAAAAAGTGGTTAAATTAACTGATAAATGTAAAATATTCAACAAAGCTGCAGTTGGTTCATGTTTACATCTTATACAACTGTAAGTACATCTCAGAAATTATCTTGATCAAATGACCGATTTAAGGTAACATCAAGTATAATTATAAAAAAGCTGTCAAATTTACAGTAAAATGTGGAAAAAATATCAATACACCGATGGCAGGTTTGGTGTTACATCTATACAATTATCTTTAGAATATGGTCGATTTAAAGTAACATCTAAATAAATTATCCAAAAATGGCAAATTTACTGCAGAATGTTGTAATATTTTTAATTCGAGGTAACATCAAATACATTTATGAAAAAAGTTGTCAAATTTACAGTAAAATGTGGAAAATTAATAATACACTGATGGCAGGTTTGGTGTTACATTTTATACAAATATCTATAAAATATGGTCGATTTAAAGTTTCATCTAATACAATTTTCTAAAAAATGGTTAAAGTAATTCAAATTTGTAAAATATTCAAAAAAGCTGTGGTTGGTCATCTGATACAACTGTCAATACATCTCAAAAATGATATGAAACAAATGACCGATTTAACTTCGAATATAATAATCAGAGAAGTTGTCAAAGTTACAGTAAAATGTGAAAAAAATATCAATACACCGATGGCAGGGTTGGTATTACATTCTATACAATTATCTTTCGAATATGGTCGATTTAAGGTAACATCTGAATGAATTATCGAAAAAATAGCAAAATTTACTGAAAAATGTTATATTTTTAATAAAGCTGTGGTTGGTTGAAGCTTATTTCTAATACAACTCTCAAAAGATATTAGAAAATTATCTTGATCAAACGAACGATTAGCGGTAACATGAAATACATTTATGAAAAAAAGTTGTCAAATTTACAGAAAAATGTCGAAAATTGTCAATACACTGATGGCAGGTTTGGTGCTACATTCTATACAAATATTTATAAAATATGGTCGATTTAAGGTTTCATCTAATACAATTATCCAAAAAGTGGTCAAAGTAATTCAAAATTATCAACAAAGCCTCGGTTGGTCATCTGATGCAACTGTCAGTACATCTCAGAAAATGATATGAAACAAATGACCGATTTAACTTCGAATATAATAATCAGAGAAGTTGTCAAATTTACAGTAAAATGTGGAAAAATTATCAATACACCGATGGCAGGTTTGGTATTACATTGAATACAATTATCTTTCGAATATGGTCGATTTAAGGTAACATCTGAATGAATTATCCAAAAAGTGGTAAAATTTACTGAAAAATAATGCAATTTTTTAATAAAGCTGTGGTTGGTTCAATTTATATTCGAATACAATTGTCAATATATATTAGAAAATTATCTTGATCAAAGGACCGATTTAAGGTTACATTTTATACAATTATCAAAAAGTGTTTAAGTTAACTGGAAAAAGTAAAATGTTCAACAAAGCTGTGTTTGGTTCATGTTTACATCTATTACAACTGTAAGTACATCTCAGAAATTATCTTGATCAAATGACCGATTTAAGGTAACATCAAATATAATTATAAAAAAGCTGTCAAATTTACAGTAAAATGTGGAAAAAATATCAATACACCGATGGCAGGTTTGGTGTTACATTCTATACAATTATCTTTAGAATATGGTCGATTTAAGGTAACATCTAAATAAATTATCCAAAAATGGCAAATTTACTGCAGAATGTTGTAATATTTTTAATTCGAGGTAACATCAAATACATTTATGAAAAAAGTTGTCAAATTTACAGTAAAATGTGGAAAATTAATAATACACTGATGGCAGGTTTGGTGTTACATTTTATACAAATATCTATAAAATATGGTCGATTTAAAGTTTCATCTAATACAATTTTCTAAAAAATGGTTAAAGTAATTCAAATTTGTAAAATATTCAACAAAGCTGTGGTTGGTCATCTGATACAACTGTCAATACATCTCAAAAACGATATGAAACAAATGACCGATTTAACTTCGAATATAATAATCAGAGAAGTTGTCAAAGTTACAGTAAAATGTGAAAAAAATATCAATACACCGATGGCAGGGTTGGTATTACATTCTATACAATTATCTTTCGAATATGGTCGATTTAAGGTAACATCTGAATGAATTATCGAAAAAATAGCAAAATTTACTGAAAAATGTAATATTTTTAATAAAGCTGTGGTTGGTTGAAGCTTATTTCTAATACAACTCTCAAAAGATATTAGAAAATTATCTTGATCAAACGAACGATTAGCGGTAACATGAAATACATTTATGAAAAAAAGTTGTCAAATTTACAGAAAAATGTCGAAAATTGTCAATACACTGATGGCAGGTTTGGTGCTACATTCTATACAAATATTTATAAAATATGGTCGATTTAAGGTTTCATCTAATACAATTATCCAAAAAGTGGTCAAAGTAATTCAAAATTATCAACAAAGCCTCGGTTGGTCATCTGATGCAACTGTCAGTACATCTCAGAAAATGATATGAAACAAATGACCGATTTAACTTCGAATATAATAATCAGAGAAGTTGTCAAATTTACAGTAAAATGTGGAAAAATTATCAATACACCGATGGCAGGTTTGGTATTACATTGAATACAATTATCTTTCGAATATGGTCGATTTAAGGTAACATCTGAATGAATTATCCAAAAAGTGGTAAAATTTACTGAAAAATAATGCAATTTTTTAATAAAGCTGTGGTTGGTTTAATTTAAATTCGAATTCAATTGTCAATATATATTAGAAAATTATCTTGATCAAAGGAACGATCTAAGGTAACATCAAATACAATAATCAAAAAGTGCTTAAATTAACTGGAAAAAGTTAAAGTTCCAACAAAGCTGTGTTTGGTTCATGTTTACATCTAATACAACTGTCAGTACATCTCAGAAAAAAATAATATACAGTAAATGTGGATAAATTATCAGTACACCGATGGCAGGTTTGGTATTACATTCTATACGACTATCTTTCGAATACAATCGATTTCAGGTAACATCTGAATGAATTATCCAAAAAGTGGTAAAATTTACTGAAAAATAATGCTATTTTTAATAAAGCTGTGGTTGGTTCAATTTAAATTCGAATACAATTGTCAATATATATTAGAAAATTATCTTGATCAAAGGACCGATTTAAGGTTACATTTTATACAATTATCAAAAAGTGTTTAAATTAACTGGAAAAAGTAAAATGTTCAACAAAGCTGTGTTTGGTTCATGTTTACATCTATTACAACTGTCAGTACATCTCAGAAAAAAATAATATACAGTAAAATGTGGATAAATTATCAGTAAACCGATGGCAGGTTTGGTATAACATTCTATACGACTATCTTTCGATTACAGTCGATTTAAGGTAACATCTGAATGAAGTAGCCAAAAAATGGCAAAATTTACTGAAAAATATTGTAATATTTTTAATTAAGCTGTGGTTGGTTGAAGCTTATTTCTAATACAACTCTCAAAAGATATTAGAAAATTATCTTGATCAAACGAACGATTCGCGGTAACATGAAATACATTTATGAAAAAAGTTGTCAAATTTACAGAAAAATGTCGAAAATTGTCAATACACTGATGGCAGGTTTGGTGCTACATTCTATACAAATATTTATAAAATATGGTCGATTTAAGGTTTCATCTAATACAATTATCCAAAAAGTGGTCAAAGTAATTCAAAATTATCAACAAAGCCTCGGTTGGTCATCTGATGCAACTGTCAGTACATCTCAGAAAATGATATGAAACAAATGACCGATTTAACTTCGAATATAATAATCAGAGAAGTTGTCAAATTTACAGTAAAATGTGGAAAAATTATCAATACACCGATGGCAGGTTTGGTATTACATTGAATACAATTATCTTTCGAATATGGTCGATTTAAGGTAACATCTGAATGAATTATCCAAAAAGTGGTAAAATTTACTGAAAAATAATGCAATTTTTTAATAAAGCTGTGGTTGGTTCAATTTATATTCGAATACAATTGTCAATATATATTAGAAAATTATCTTGATCAAAGGACCGATTTAAGGTTACATTTTATACAATTATCAAAAAGTGTTTAAATTAACTGGAAAAAAGTAAAATGTTCAACAAAGCTGTGTTTGGTTCATGTTTACATCTATTACAACTGTAAGTACATCTCAGAAATTATCTTGATCAAATGACCGATTTAAGGTAACATCAAATATAATTATAAAAAAGCTGTCAAATTTACAGTAAAATGTGGAAAAAATATCAATACACCGATGGCAGGTTTGGTGTTACATTCTATACAATTATCTTTAGAATATGGTCGATTTAAGGTAACATCTAAATAAATTATCCAAAAATGGCAAATTTACTGCAGAATGTTGTAATATTTTTAATTCGAGGTAACATCAAATACATTTATGAAAAAAGTTGTCAAATTTACAGTAAAATGTGGAAAATTAATAATACACTGATGGCAGGTTTGGTGTTACATTTTATACAAATATCTATAAAATATGGTCGATTTAAAGTTTCATCTAATACAATTTTCTAAAAAATGGTTAAAGTAATTCAAATTTGTAAAATATTCAACAAAGCTGTGGTTGGTCATCTGATACAACTGTCAATACATCTCAAAAACGATATGAAACAAATGACCGATTTAACTTCGAATATAATAATCAGAGAAGTTGTCAAAGTTACAGTAAAATGTGAAAAAAATATCAATACACCGATGGCAGGGTTGGTATTACATTCTATACAATTATCTTTCGAATATGGTCGATTTAAGGTAACATCTGAATGAATTATCGAAAAAATAGCAAAATTTACTGAAAAATGTAATATTTTTAATAAAGCTGTGGTTGGTTGAAGCTTATTTCTAATACAACTCTCAAAAGATATTAGAAAATTATCTTGATCAAACGAACGATTAGCGGTAACATGAAATACATTTATGAAAAAAAGTTGTCAAATTTACAGAAAAATGTCGAAAATTGTCAATACACTGATGGCAGGTTTGGTGCTACATTCTATACAAATATTTATAAAATATGGTCGATTTAAGGTTTCATCTAATACAATTATCCAAAAAGTGGTAAAAGTAATTCAAAATTATCAACAAAGCCTCGGTTGGTCATCTGATGCAACTGTCAGTACATCTCAGAAAATGATATGAAACAAATGACCGATTTAACTTCGAATATAATAATCAGAGAAGTTGTCAAATTTACAGTAAAATGTGGAAAAATTATCAATACACCGATGGCAGGTTTGGTATTACATTGAATACAATTATCTTTCGAATATGGTCGATTTAAGGTAACATCTGAATGAATTATCCAAAAAGTGGTAAAATTTACTGAAAAATAATGCAATTTTTTAATAAAGCTGTGGTTGGTTCAATTTATATTCGAATACAATTGTCAATATATATTAGAAAATTATCTTGATCAAAGGACCGATTTAAGGTTACATTTTATACAATTATCAAAAAGTGTTTAAATTAACTGGAAAAAGTAAAATGTTCAACAAAGCTGTGTTTGGTTCATGTTTACATCTATTACAACTGTAAGTACATCTCAGAAATTATCTTGATCAAATGACCGATTTAAGGTAACATCAAATATAATTATAAAAAAGCTGTCAAATTTACAGTAAAATGTGGAAAAAATATCAATACACCGATGGCAGGTTTGGTGTTACATTCTATACAATTATCTTTAGAATATGGTCGATTTAAGGTAACATCTAAATAAATTATCCAAAAATGGCAAATTTACTGCAGAATGTTGTAATATTTTTAATTCGAGGTAACATCAAATACATTTATGAAAAAAGTTGTCAAATTTACAGTAAAATGTGGAAAATTAATAATACACTGATGGCAGGTTTGGTGTTACATTTTATACAAATATCTATAAAATATGGTCGATTTAAAGTTTCATCTAATACAATTTTCTAAAAAATGGTTAAAGTAATTCAAATTTGTAAAATATTCAACAAAGCTGTGGTTGGTCATCTGATACAACTGTCAATACATCTCAAAAACGATATGAAACAAATGACCGATTTAACTTCGAATATAATAATCAGAGAAGTTGTCAAAGTTACAGTAAAATGTGAAAAAAATATCAATACACCGATGGCAGGGTTGGTATTACATTCTATACAATTATCTTTCGAATATGGTCGATTTAAGGTAACATCTGAATGAATTATCGAAAAAATAGCAAAATTTACTGAAAAATGTAATATTTTTAATAAAGCTGTGGTTGGTTGAAGCTTATTTCTAATACAACTCTCAAAAGATATTAGAAAATTATCTTGATCAAAAGAACGATTAGCGGTAACATGAAATACATTTATGAAAAAAAGTTGTCAAATTTACAGAAAAATGTCGAAAATTGTCAATACACTGATGGCAGGTTTGGTGCTACATTCTATACAAATATTTATAAAATATGGTCGATTTAAGGTTTCATCTAATACAATTATCCAAAAAGTGGTAAAAGTAATTCAAAATTATCAACAAAGCCTCGGTTGGTCATCTGATGCAACTGTCAGTACATCTCAGAAAATGATATGAAACAAATGACCGATTTAACTTCGAATATAATAATCAGAGAAGTTGTCAAATTTACAGTAAAATGTGGAAAAATTATCAATACACCGATGGCAGGTTTGGTATTACATTGAATACAATTATCTTTCGAATATGGTCGATTTAAGGTAACATCTGAATGAATTACCCAAAAAGTGGTAAAATTTACTGAAAAATAATGCAATTTTTTAATAAAGCTGTGGTTGGTTTAATTTAAATTCGAATTCAATTGTCAATATATATTAGAAAATTATCTTGATCAAAGGAACGATCTAAGGTAACATCAAATACAATAATCAAAAAGTGCTTAAATTAACTGGAAAAAGTTAAAGTTCCAACAAAGCTGTATTTGGTTCATGTTTACATCTAATACAACTGTCAGTACATCTCAGAAAAAAATAATATACAGTAAATGTGGATAAATTATCAGTACACCGATGGCAGGTTTGGTATTACATTCTATACGACTATCTTTCGAATACAATCGATTTCAGGTAACATCTGAATGAATTATCCAAAAAGTGGTAAAATTTACTGAAAAATAATGCTATTTTTAATAAAGCTGTGGTTGGTTCAATTTAAATTCGAATACAATTGTCAATATATATTAGAAAATTATCTTGATCAAAGGACCGATTTAAGGTTACATTTTATACAATTATCAAAAAGTGTTTAAATTAACTGGAAAAAGTAAAATGTTCAACAAAGCTGTGTTTGGTTCATGTTTACATCTATTACAACTGTCAGTACATCTCAGAAAAAAATAATATACAGTAAAATGTGGATAAATTATCAGTACACCGATGGCAGGTTTGGTATAACATTCTATACGACTATCTTTCGATTACAGTCGATTTAAGGTAACATCTGAATGAAGTAGCCAAAAAATGGCAAAATTTACTGAAAAAATATTGTAATATTTTTAATTAAGCTGTGGTTGGTTGAAGCTTATTTCTAATACAACTCTCAAAAGATATTAGAAAATTATCTTGATCAAACGAACGATTCGCGGTAACATGAAATACATTTCTGAAAAAAGTTGTCAAATTTACAATAAAATGTGGAAAATTGACAATACACTGATGGCAGGTTTGGTGTTACATTTTATACAAATATTTATAAAATATGGTCGATTTAAGGTTTCATCTAATACAATTATCCAAAAAATGGTCAAAGTAATTCAAAATTATCAACAAAGCCTCGGTTGGTCATGTGATGAAACTGTCAGTACATCTCAGAAAATGATATGAAACAAATGACCGATTTTACTTCGAATATAATAATCAGAGAAGTTGTCAAATTTACAGTAAAATGTGGAAAATTAATAATACACTGATGGCAGGTTTGGTGTTACATTTTATACAAATATCTATAAAATATGGTCGATTTAAAGTTTCATCTAATACAATTTTCCAAATAGTGGTCAAAGTAATTCAAATTTGTAAAATATTCAACAAAGCTGTGGTTGGTCATCTGATACAACTGTCAATACATCTCAAAAATGATGCGAAACAAATGACCGATTTAACTTCGAATATAATAATCAGAGAAGTTGTCAAAGTTACAATTAAATGTGGAAAAATTATCAATACACCGATGACAGGTTTGGTGTAACATTATATACAATTATCTTGAGAATATGGTCGATTTAAGGTAACATCTGAATGAATTATCGAAAAAACGGTAAAATTTACTGAAAAATGTTGTAATTTTTTTTATTAACCTGTGCTTGCTTCAGGCTTATTTCTAATACAATTGTCAAAAGATATTAGAAAATTATCTTGATCAAACGACCGATTCGAGGTAACATCAAATACATTTATCAAAAAAGTTGTCAAATTTGCAGAAAAATGTGGAAATTATCAATACACAGATGGCAGGTTTCGTGTAACATTCTATGCAATTATCATTAGAATATGGTCTATTCAAGGTAACATCTGAATTAATTTATCCAAAGAGTGGCAAAAATTACTCAAAAATGTTGCACTTTTTTTAATCAAGCTGTAATTGGTTCAAGTTTACTTCTAATACAATTGTCAATACATATAAGAAAATTATCTTGATCAAATGACCGATTTAAGGTAACATCAAATATAATTATCAAAAAAGCTGTTAAATTTACAGTAAAATGTGGACAAATTATCAATACACCGATGGCAGGTTTTGGTATTACATTCTATACAATTATCTTTCGAATATGGTCGATTTAAGGTAACATCTGAATGAATTATCCAAAAAGTGGTTAAATTAACTGATAAATGTAAAATATTCAACAAAGCTGCAGTTGGTTCATGTTTACATCTTATACAACTGTAAGTACATCTCAGAAATTATCTTGATCAAATGACCGATTTAAGGTAACATCAAATATAATTATAAAAAAGCTGTCAAATTTACAGTAAAATGTGGAAAAAATATCAATACACCGATGGCAGGTTTGGTGTTACATCTATACAATTATCTTTAGAATATGGTCGATTTAAAGTAACATCTAAATAAATTATCCAAAAATGGCAAATTTACTGCAGAATGTTGTAATATTTTTAATTCGAGGTAACATCAAATACATTTATGAAAAAAGTTGTCAAATTTACAGTAAAATGTGGAAAATTAATAATACACTGATGGCAGGTTTGGTGTTACATTTTATACAAATATCTATAAAATATGGTCGATTTAAAGTTTCATCTAATACAATTTTCTAAAAAATGGTTAAAGTAATTCAAATTTGTAAAATATTCAAAAAAGCTGTGGTTGGTCATCTGATACAACTGTCAATACATCTCAAAAATGATATGAAACAAATGACCGATTTAACTTCGAATATAATAATCAGAGAAGTTGTCAAAGTTACAGTAAAATGTGAAAAAAATATCAATACACCGATGGCAGGGTTGGTATTACATTCTATACAATTA
>NW_026262748.1:0-5000 GCF_021869535.1 Mytilus californianus
CTAACCCTAACCCTAACCCTAACCCT
This sequence comes from Mytilus californianus, assembly GCF_021869535.1. Lineage (NCBI taxonomy): Eukaryota > Metazoa > Mollusca > Bivalvia > Mytilida > Mytilidae > Mytilus > Mytilus californianus. The sequence continues at coordinate 27 of NW_026262748.1, forward strand.
AACCCTAACCCTAACCCTAACCCTAACCCTAACCCTAACCCTAACCCTAACCCTAACCCTAACCCTAACCCTAACCCTAACCCTAACCCTAACCCTAACCCTAACCCTAACCCTAACCCTAACCCTAACCCTAACCCTAACCCTAACCCTAACCCTAACCCTAACCCTAACCCTAACCCTAACCCTAACCCTAACCCTAACCCTAACCCTAACCCTAACCCTAACCCTAACCCTAACCCTAACCCTAACCCTAACCCTAACCCTAACCCTAACCCTAACCCTAACCCTAACCCTAACCCTAACCCTAACCCTAACCCTAACCCTAACCCTAACCCTAACCCTAACCCTAACCCTAACCCTAACCCTAACCCTAACCCTAACCCTAACCCTAACCCTAACCCTAACCCTAACCCTAACCCTAACCCTAACCCTAACCCTAACCCTAACCCTAACCCTAACCCTAACCCTAACCCTAACCCTAACCCTAACCCTAACCCTAACCCTAACCCTAACCCTAACCCTAACCCTAACCCTAACCCTAACCCTAACCCTAACCCTAACCCTAACCCTAACCCTAACCCTAACCCTAACCCTAACCCTAACCCTAACCCTAACCCTAACCCTAACCCTAACCCTAACCCTAACCCTAACCCTAACCCTAACCCTAACCCTAACCCTAACCCTAACCCTAACCCTAACCCTAACCCTAACCCTAACCCTAACCCTAACCCTAACCCTAACCCTAACCCTAACCCTAACCCTAACCCTAACCCTAACCCTAACCCTAACCCTAACCCTAACCCTAACCCTAACCCTAACCCTAACCCTAACCCTAACCCTAACCCTAACCCTAACCCTAACCCTAACCCTAACCCTAACCCTAACCCTAACCCTAACCCTAACCCTAACCCTAACCCTAACCCTAACCCTAACCCTAACCCTAACCCTAACCCTAACCCTAACCCTAACCCTAACCCTAACCCTAACCCTAACCCTAACCCTAACCCTAACCCTAACCCTAACCCTAACCCTAACCCTAACCCTAACCCTAACCCTAACCCTAACCCTAACCCTAACCCTAACCCTAACCCTAACCCTAACCCTAACCCTAACCCTAACCCTAACCCTAACCCTAACCCTAACCCTAACCCTAACCCTAACCCTAACCCTAACCCTAACCCTAACCCTAACCCTAACCCTAACCCTAACCCTAACCCTAACCCTAACCCTAACCCTAACCCTAACCCTAACCCTAACCCTAACCCTAACCCTAACCCTAACCCTAACCCTAACCCTAACCCTAACCCTAACCCTAACCCTAACCCTAACCCTAACCCTAACCCTAACCCTAACCCTAACCCTAACCCTAACCCTAACCCTAACCCTAACCCTAACCCTAACCCTAACCCTAACCCTAACCCTAACCCTAACCCTAACCCTAACCCTAACCCTAACCCTAACCCTAACCCTAACCCTAACCCTAACCCTAACCCTAACCCTAACCCTAACCCTAACCCTAACCCTAACCCTAACCCTAACCCTAACCCTAACCCTAACCCTAACCCTAACCCTAACCCTAACCCTAACCCTAACCCTAACCCTAACCCTAACCCTAACCCTAACCCTAACCCTAACCCTAACCCTAACCCTAACCCTAACCCTAACCCTAACCCTAACCCTAACCCTAACCCTAACCCTAACCCTAACCCTAACCCTAACCCTAACCCTAACCCTAACCCTAACCCTAACCCTAACCCTAACCCTAACCCTAACCCTAACCCTAACCCTAACCCTAACCCTAACCCTAACCCTAACCCTAACCCTAACCCTAACCCTAACCCTAACCCTAACCCTAACCCTAACCCTAACCCTAACCCTAACCCTAACCCTAACCCTAACCCTAACCCTAACCCTAACCCTAACCCTAACCCTAACCCTAACCCTAACCCTAACCCTAACCCTAACCCTAACCCTAACCCTAACCCTAACCCTAACCCTAACCCTAACCCTAACCCTAACCCTAACCCTAACCCTAACCCTAACCCTAACCCTAACCCTAACCCTAACCCTAACCCTAACCCTAACCCTAACCCTAACCCTAACCCTAACCCTAACCCTAACCCTAACCCTAACCCTAACCCTAACCCTAACCCTAACCCTAACCCTAACCCTAACCCTAACCCTAACCCTAACCCTAACCCTAACCCTAACCCTAACCCTAACCCTAACCCTAACCCTAACCCTAACCCTAACCCTAACCCTAACCCTAACCCTAACCCTAACCCTAACCCTAACCCTAACCCTAACCCTAACCCTAACCCTAACCCTAACCCTAACCCTAACCCTAACCCTAACCCTAACCCTAACCCTAACCCTAACCCTAACCCTAACCCTAACCCTAACCCTAACCCTAACCCTAACCCTAACCCTAACCCTAACCCTAACCCTAACCCTAACCCTAACCCTAACCCTAACCCTAACCCTAACCCTAACCCTAACCCTAACCCTAACCCTAACCCTAACCCTAACCCTAACCCTAACCCTAACCCTAACCCTAACCCTAACCCTAACCCTAACCCTAACCCTAACCCTAACCCTAACCCTAACCCTAACCCTAACCCTAACCCTAACCCTAACCCTAACCCTAACCCTAACCCTAACCCTAACCCTAACCCTAACCCTAACCCTAACCCTAACCCTAACCCTAACCCTAACCCTAACCCTAACCCTAACCCTAACCCTAACCCTAACCCTAACCCTAACCCTAACCCTAACCCTAACCCTAACCCTAACCCTAACCCTAACCCTAACCCTAACCCTAACCCTAACCCTAACCCTAACCCTAACCCTAACCCTAACCCTAACCCTAACCCTAACCCTAACCCTAACCCTAACCCTAACCCTAACCCTAACCCTAACCCTAACCCTAACCCTAACCCTAACCCTAACCCTAACCCTAACCCTAACCCTAACCCTAACCCTAACCCTAACCCTAACCCTAACCCTAACCCTAACCCTAACCCTAACCCTAACCCTAACCCTAACCCTAACCCTAACCCTAACCCTAACCCTAACCCTAACCCTAACCCTAACCCTAACCCTAACCCTAACCCTAACCCTAACCCTAACCCTAACCCTAACCCTAACCCTAACCCTAACCCTAACCCTAACCCTAACCCTAACCCTAACCCTAACCCTAACCCTAACCCTAACCCTAACCCTAACCCTAACCCTAACCCTAACCCTAACCCTAACCCTAACCCTAACCCTAACCCTAACCCTAACCCTAACCCTAACCCTAACCCTAACCCTAACCCTAACCCTAACCCTAACCCTAACCCTAACCCTAACCCTAACCCTAACCCTAACCCTAACCCTAACCCTAACCCTAACCCTAACCCTAACCCTAACCCTAACCCTAACCCTAACCCTAACCCTAACCCTAACCCTAACCCTAACCCTAACCCTAACCCTAACCCTAACCCTAACCCTAACCCTAACCCTAACCCTAACCCTAACCCTAACCCTAACCCTAACCCTAACCCTAACCCTAACCCTAACCCTAACCCTAACCCTAACCCTAACCCTAACCCTAACCCTAACCCTAACCCTAACCCTAACCCTAACCCTAACCCTAACCCTAACCCTAACCCTAACCCTAACCCTAACCCTAACCCTAACCCTAACCCTAACCCTAACCCTAACCCTAACCCTAACCCTAACCCTAACCCTAACCCTAACCCTAACCCTAACCCTAACCCTAACCCTAACCCTAACCCTAACCCTAACCCTAACCCTAACCCTAACCCTAACCCTAACCCTAACCCTAACCCTAACCCTAACCCTAACCCTAACCCTAACCCTAACCCTAACCCTAACCCTAACCCTAACCCTAACCCTAACCCTAACCCTAACCCTAACCCTAACCCTAACCCTAACCCTAACCCTAACCCTAACCCTAACCCTAACCCTAACCCTAACCCTAACCCTAACCCTAACCCTAACCCTAACCCTAACCCTAACCCTAACCCTAACCCTAACCCTAACCCTAACCCTAACCCTAACCCTAACCCTAACCCTAACCCTAACCCTAACCCTAACCCTAACCCTAACCCTAACCCTAACCCTAACCCTAACCCTAACCCTAACCCTAACCCTAACCCTAACCCTAACCCTAACCCTAACCCTAACCCTAACCCTAACCCTAACCCTAACCCTAACCCTAACCCTAACCCTAACCCTAACCCTAACCCTAACCCTAACCCTAACCCTAACCCTAACCCTAACCCTAACCCTAACCCTAACCCTAACCCTAACCCTAACCCTAACCCTAACCCTAACCCTAACCCTAACCCTAACCCTAACCCTAACCCTAACCCTAACCCTAACCCTAACCCTAACCCTAACCCTAACCCTAACCCTAACCCTAACCCTAACCCTAACCCTAACCCTAACCCTAACCCTAACCCTAACCCTAACCCTAACCCTAACCCTAACCCTAACCCTAACCCTAACCCTAACCCTAACCCTAACCCTAACCCTAACCCTAACCCTAACCCTAACCCTAACCCTAACCCTAACCCTAACCCTAACCCTAACCCTAACCCTAACCCTAACCCTAACCCTAACCCTAACCCTAACCCTAACCCTAACCCTAACCCTAACCCTAACCCTAACCCTAACCCTAACCCTAACCCTAACCCTAACCCTAACCCTAACCCTAACCCTAACCCTAACCCTAACCCTAACCCTAACCCTAACCCTAACCCTAACCCTAACCCTAACCCTAACCCTAACCCTAACCCTAACCCTAACCCTAACCCTAACCCTAACCCTAACCCTAACCCTAACCCTAACCCTAACCCTAACCCTAACCCTAACCCTAACCCTAACCCTAACCCTAACCCTAACCCTAACCCTAACCCTAACCCTAACCCTAACCCTAACCCTAACACTTCATTGATACCAATAAGT
>NW_026262748.1:7500-12500 GCF_021869535.1 Mytilus californianus
GTTATCGACACAAATAAAAGTAACCGTAGACTTATACAGTGTCAAATTATCCATCCTAAGAATGAAATGTTTATACCGGCACAGAAGTATCATCAAAAAGAAAGAAATAGTGTCGCCTTTTATTGTTATCGACACAAATAAAAGTAACCGTAGACTTATACAGTGTCAAATTATCCATCCTAAGAATGAAATGTTTATACCGGCACAGAAGTATCATCAAAAAGAAAGAAATAGTGTCGCCTTTTATTGTTATCGACACAAATATAAGTAACCGTAGACTTATACAGTGTCAAATTATCCATCAAAAGAATAAAATGTTTATACCGGCACAGAAGTATCATCAAAAAGAAAGAAATAGTGTCGCCTTTTATTGTTATCGACACAAATGTAAGTAACCGTAGACTTATACAGTGTCAAATTATCCATCAAAAGAATAAAATGTTCATGCTGGCACACAAGTATCATCAAAAAGGATAGATATTGGCACCATGTATAGATGCAGACAACAAAATACAGCAACCTGAAACATTCATTTCTTCACTTTTGTGTCTGAGAATCCATCTAAACTCATAAATATCATACAACATATGAAATATTGTCACTTTTAGTTGGTATTGACAGAAATATCAGTAACCGTACACTTATAAATCTCTCAATTGTTGTCAAATTATGCATTCTTATAGTTGTCGACAAATGTTTTAGTAACCGTAGACTCCTAACCTGTGTAAAACTATCAATCCTCAGGTACCGAAAGGATAAAATGTTAATGCCGGTAAGTAATAACCAAGAAAATGGTCAATATTGGCACCCTATATTGCTGAATGCAACAAATATAGCACTTCAAAACATTTATTCTGTCACTTTAATGTCTGACAATCCATTTGAATGTATCAAATGGCCTCTATTACCTGGCCAGTACAAGAATATTAGGACAAAGATGAAATAGTGTCGCTTTTAATTGTTTCGCGACATAAATATTAGTAACCGTACACTTATAAATCTCTCAATTTGTGTCAAACCATTCATTCTGAGATTCAAATAATGATGCCGGACCAGAAAAATCAGGAAGAAGGGAAGATATTGGCACCTTTTGTTTATACCGACAACAAATTTTGTTATTTAAACTTGTTTTCATTCCCATTTAATGTCAAACAACCCATCAGGATGTATTTAAAAGTGCTCAATTATAAGGCCAGTACCAGAATATCATTCAAAAGAAGAAATATTGGCTCTTTTTATTCTTGTCGACAAAAGTTTTAGTATAACCGTAGACTTACGAAGCGCTTAATTTTTGACAAAATTTTCATCGCGAGGTACATAAAGAATAAAATTATTATGCCGGTAGAGAATATTCAAGGAAAAGGGTAAATATTGGCCCAAGATATTGATGAATACAACAAATATAGCAGCTTGACACTTAAACTCCTTCATGAAAGGCTATCATTTCTTAACATTTAGGGAAAGTTGTACCACAGTTTCTGACACGTTTTCTTCGGCGACCTATAACTTTTGAATGCCCCGATACATTTTCAATATCAAGACATCAAAATGTGCGCAATTGAATTCCCTTTCCAAAATTCGGACGGTCAACAACAGAGATACGATTTTTTCAAAGTTTGCCTATAAGCCTTAACAGATTATCTCCCCTGAATTTCAATATGCAAATTTTGGCATACCTTCTTCAGGAAATTGTTACAAAAAGACTACTATATATACAACTAAGTATGTATTACTGTTGGGGGACCCTTGAATCCAAAACATATCGGCGCATGCGCACTTGAAAGGGTTAGGGTTAGAAAAAAAGATCCGGCTAACCCAAACCCTAACCCAGGTTAGGGTTAACCCTAATTTGGGTTAGGGTTAACCCTAACCCTCATATATTCATACGCCAGCCATATCACAACCATTAATTGTCAGCCTACACCCCAGGTGCCCCCCTCTATATGATACCTAACCCTAACCCTAACCCTAACCCTAACCCTAACCCTAACCCTAACCCTAACCCTAACCCTAACCCTAACCCTAACCCTAACCCTAACCCTAACCCTAACCCTAACCCTAACCCTAACCCTAACCCTAACCCTAACCCTAACCCTAACCCTAACCCTAACCCTAACCCTAACCCTAACCCTAACCCTAACCCTAACCCTAACCCTAACCCTAACCCTAACCCTAACCCTAACCCTAACCCTAACCCTAACCCTAACCCTAACCCTAACCCTAACCCTAACCCTAACCCTAACCCTAACCCTAACCCTAACCCTAACCCTAACCCTAACCCTAACCCTAACCCTAACCCTAACCCTAACCCTAACCCTAACCCTAACCCTAACCCTAACCCTAACCCTAACCCTAACCCTAACCCTAACCCTAACCCTAACCCTAACCCTAACCCTAACCCTAACCCTAACCCTAACCCTAACCCTAACCCTAACCCTAACCCTAACCCTAACCCTAACCCTAACCCTAACCCTAACCCTAACCCTAACCCTAACCCTAACCCTAACCCTAACCCTAACCCTAACCCTAACCCTAACCCTAACCCTAACCCTAACCCTAACCCTAACCCTAACCCTAACCCTAACCCTAACCCTAACCCTAACCCTAACCCTAACCCTAACCCTAACCCCTAACCCTAACCCTAACCCTAACCCTAACCCTAACCCTAACCCTAACCCTAACCCTAACCCTAACCCTAACCCTAACCCTAACCCTAAACCCTAACCCTAAACCTAACCCTAACCCTAACCCTAACCCTAACCCTAACCCTAACCCTAACCCTAACCCTAACCCTAACCCTAACCCTGTATAGATGCAGGTAACAAAATACAGCAACCTGAAACATTCATTTCTTCACTTTTGTGTCTGAGAATCCATCTAAACTCATAAATATCATACAACATATGAAATATTGTCACTTTTAGTTGGTATTGACATAAATATCAGTAACCGTACACTTATAAATCTCTCAATTGTTGTCAAATTATGCATTCTTATAGTTGTCGACAAATGTTTTAGTAACCGTAGACTCCTAACCTGTGTAAAACTATCAATCCTCAGGTACCGAAAGGATAAAATGTTAATGCCGGTAAGTAATAACCAAGAAAATGGTCAATATTGGCACCCTATATTGCTGAATGCAACAAATATAGCACTTCAAAACATTTATTCTGTCACTTTAATGTCTGACAATCCATTTGAATGTATCAAATGGCCTCTATTACCTGGCCAGTACAAGAATATTAGGACAAAGATGAAATAGTGTCGCTTTTAATTGTTTCGCGACATAAATATTAGTAACCGTACACTTATAAATCTCTCAATTTGTGTCAAACCATTCATTCTGAGATTCAAATAATGATGCCGGACCAGAAAAATCAGGAAGAAGGGAAGATATTGGCACCTTTTGTTTATACCGACAACAAATTTTGTTATTTAAACTTGTTTTCATTCCCATTTAATGTCAAACAACCCATCAGGATGTATTTAAAAGTGCTCAATTATAAGGCCAGTACCAGAATATCATTCAAAAGAAGAAATATTGGCTCTTTTTATTCTTGTCGACAAAAGTTTTAGTATAACCGTAAACTTACGAAGCGCTTAATTTTTGACAAAATTTTCATCGCGAGGTACATAAAGAATAAAATTATTATGCCGGTAGAGAATATTCAAGGAAAAGGGTAAATATTGGCCCAAGATATTGATGAATACAACAAATATAGCAGCTTGACACTTAAACTCCTTCATGAAAGGCTATCATTTCTTAACATTTAGGGAAAGTTGTACCACAGTTTCTGACACGTTTTCTTCGGCGACCTATAACTTTTGAATGCCCCGATACATTTTCAATATCAAGACATCAAAATGTGCGCAATTGAATTCCCTTTCCAAAACGCTAAACAGTTTAAAAATCGGACGGTCAACAACAGAGATACGATTTTTTCAAAGTTTGCCTATAAGCCTTATCAGATTATCTCCCCTGAATTTCAATATGCAAATTTTGGCATACCTTCTTCAGGAAATTGTTACAAAAAGACTACTATATATACAACTAAGTATTTATTACTATAGGGGGACCCTTGAATCCAAAACATATCGGCGCATGCGCACTTGAAAGGGTTAGGGTTAGAAAAAAAGATCCGGCTAACCCAAACCCTAACCCAGGTTAGGGTTAACCCTAATTTGGGTTAGGGTTAACCCTAACCCTCATATATTCATACGCCAGCCATATCACAACCATTAATTGTCAGCCTACACCCCAGGTGCCCCCCTCTATATGATACCTAACCCTAACCCTAACCCTAACCCTAACCCTAACCCTAACCCTAACCCTAACCCTAACCCTAACCCTAACCCTAACCCTAACCTAACCCTAACCCTAACCCTAACCCTAACCTAACCCTAACCCTAACCCTAACCCTAACCCTAACCCTAACCCTAACCCTAACCCTAACCCTAACCTAACCCTAACCCTAACCCTAACCCTAACCCTAACCCTAACCCTAACCTAACCCTAACCCTAACCCTAACCCTAACCCTAACCCTAACCCTAACCCTAACCCTAACCCTAACCCTAACCCTAACCCTAACCCTAACCCTAACCCTAACCCTAACCCTAACCCTAACCCTAACCCTAACCCTAACCCTAACCCTAACCCTAACCCTAACCCTAACCCTAACCCTAACCCTAACCCTAACCCTAACCCTAACCCTAACCCTAACCCTAACCCTAACCCTAACCCTAACCCTAACCCTAACCCTAACCCTAACCCTAACCCTAACCCTAACCCTAACCCTAACCCTAACCCTAACCCTAACCCTAACCCTAACCCTAACCCTAACCCTAACCCTAACCCTAACCCTAACCCTAACCCTAACCCTAACCCTAACCCTAACCCTAACCCTAACCCTAACCCTAACCCTAACCCTAACCCTAACCCTAACCCTAACCCTAACCCTAACCCTAACCCTAACCCTAACCCTAACCCTAACCCTAACCC